>NW_027487580.1:0-14405 GCF_050908995.1 Andrena cerasifolii | reverse complement strand
TCCTTTTACTCGTTTTACTCGTTTTACTCGTTTTACTCGTTTTACTCGTTTTACTCGTTTTACTCGTTTTACTCGTTTTACTCGTTTTACTCGTTTTACTCGTTTTACTCGTTTTACTCGTTTTACTCGTTTTACTCGTTTTACTCGTTTTACTCGTTTTACTCGTTTTACTCGTTTTACTCGTTTTACTCGTTTTACCCGTTTTACTCGTTTTACTCGTTTTACTCGTTTTACTCGTTTTAATCGCTTTACTCGTTTTACTCGTTTTACTCGTTTTGCTCGTTTTACTCGTTTTACTCGTTTTACTCGTTTTACTCGTTTTACTCGTTTTACTCGTTTTACTCGTTTTACTCGTTTTACTCGTTTTACTCGATTTACTCGTTTTACTCGTTTTACTCGATTTACTCGTTTTACTAGTTTTACTAGTTTACTCGTTTTACTCGTTTACTCGTATTACTCGTTTTACTCGTTTTACGCGGTTTACTCGTTTTACTCGTTTTACTCGTTTTACTCGTTTTACTAGTTTTGCTCGTTTTACTCGTTTTGCTCATTTTACTCGTTTTACTCGTTTTACTCGTTTTACTCGTTTCACTCGTTTTACTCGTTTCACTCGTTTTACTCGTTTTACTCCTTTTACTCGTTTTACTCCTTTTACTCGTTTTACTCGTTTTACTCGTTTTACTCGTTTTACTCGTTTTACTCGTTTTACTCGTTTTACTCGTTTTACTCGTTTTACTCGTTTTACTCGTTTTACTCGTTTTACTCGTTTTACTCGTTTTACTCGTTTACTCGTTTTACTCGTTTTACTCGTTTTACTCGTTTTACTCGTTTTACTCGTTTTAATCGCTTTACTCGTTTTACTCGTTTTACTCGTTTTACTCGTTTTACTCGTTTTACTCGTTTTACTCGTTTTACTCGTTTTACTCGTTTTACTCGTTTCACTCGTTTTACTCGTTTTACTCGTTTCACTCGTTTTTACTCGTTTTACTCGTTTTACTCGTTTTACTCGTTTTACTCGTTTTACTCGTTTTACTCGTTTTACTCGTTTTACTCGTTTTACTCGTTTTACTCGTTTTACTCGTTTTACTCGTTTTACTCGTTTTACTCGTTTTACTCGTTTAACTCGTTTTACTCGTTTTACTCGGTTCACTCGTTTCACTCGTTTCACTCGTTTCACTCGTTTTACTCGTTTTACTCGTTTTACTCGTTTTACTCGTTTTACTCGTTTTACTCGTTTTACTCGTTTTACTCGTTTTACTCGTTTTACTCGTTTTACTCGTTTTACTCGTTTTACTCGTTTTACTCGTTTTACTAGTTTTGCTCGTTTTACTCGTTTTGCTCGTTTTACTCGTTTTACTCGTTTTACTCGTTTTACTCGTTTTACTAGTTTTACTCGTTTTACTCGTTTACTCGTATTACTCGTTTTACTCGTTTTACGCGGTTTACTCGTTTTACTCGTTTTACTCGTTTTACTCGTTTTACTAGTTTTGCTCATTTTACTCGTTTTGCTCATTTTACTCGTTTTACTCGTTTTACTCGTTTTACTCGTTTCACTCGTTTTACTCGTTTTACTCGTTTTACTCGTTTTACTCGTTTCACTCGTTTTACTCGTTTTACTCGTTTTACTCGTTTTACTCCTTTTACTCGTTTTACTCGTTTTACTCGTTTTACTCGTTTTACTCGTTTTACTCGTTTTACTCGTTTTACTCGTTTTACTCGTTTTACTCGTTTTACTCGTTTTGCTCATTTTACTCGTTTTACTCGTTTTACTCGTTTTACTCGTTTTACTCGTTTTACTCGTTTTACTCGATTTACTCGTTTTACTAGTTTTACTAGTTTTACTCGTTTTACTCGTTTACTCGTATTACTCGTTTTACTCGTTTTACTCGTTTTACGCGGTTTACTCGTTTTACTCGTTTTACTCGTTTTACTCGTTTTACTAGTTTTGCTCATTTTACTCGTTTTGCTCATTTTACTCGTTTTACTCGTTTTACTCGTTTTACTCGTTTTACTCGTTTTACTCGTTTTACTCGTTTTAATCGCTTTACTCGTTTTACTCGTTTTACTCGTTTTGCTCGTTTTACTCGTTTTACTCGTTTTACTCGTTTTACTCGTTTTACTCGTTTTACTCGTTTTACTCGTTTCACTCGTTTTACTCGTTTTACTCGTTTCACTCGTTTTACTCGTTTTACTCGTTTTACTCGTTTCACTCGTTTCACTCGTTTCACTCGTTTTACTCGTTTCACTCGTTTTACTCGTTTCACTCGTTTTACTCGTTTCACTCGTTTCACTCGTTTTACTCGTTTTACTCGTTTTACTCGTTTTACTCGTTTTACTCGTTTTACTCGTTTTACTGGTTTTACTAATTTTACTCGTTTTACTCGTTTTACTCGTTTTACTCGTTTTACTCGTTTTACTCGTTTTACTCGTTTTACTCGTTTTACTCGTTTTACTCGTTTTACTCGTTTTACTCGTTTAACTCGTTTTACTCGTTTTACTCGGTTCACTCGTTTCACTCGTTTCACTCGTTTCACTCGTTTCACTCGTTTCACTCGTTTCACTCGTTTCACTCGTTTCACTCGTTTTACTCGTTTTACTCGTTTTACTCGTTTTACTCGTTTTACTCGTTTTACTCGTTTTAATCGCTTTACTCGTTTTAATCGCTTTACTCGTTTTACTCGTTTTACTCGTTTTACTCGTTTTACTCGTTTTACTCGTTTTACTCGTTTTACTCGTTTTACTCGTTTTAATCGCTTTACTCGTTTTACTCGTTTTACTCGATTTACTCGTTTTACTCGTTTTACTCGTTTCACTCGTTTCACTCGTTTTACTCGTTTTACTCGTTTCACTCGTTTTACTCGTTTCACTCGTTTTACTCGTTTTACTCGTTTTACTCGTTTTACTCGTTTAACTCGTTTTACTCGTTTCACTCGCTTCACTCGTTTTACTCGTTTCACTCGTTTCACTCGTTTTACTCGTTTCACTTGTTTTACTCGTTTTACTCGTTTTACTCGTTTTACTCGTTTTAATCGCTTTACTCGTTTTAATCGCTTTACTCGTTTTACTCGTTTTACTCGTTTTACTCGTTTTACTCGTTTTACTCGTTTTACTCGTTTTAATCGCTTTACTCGTTTTACTCGTTTTACTCGATTTACTCGTTTTACTCGTTTTACTCGTTTTACTCGTTTTACTCGTTTTACTCGTTTTACTCGTTTTACTCGTTTTACTCGTTTTACTCGTTTAACTCGTTTTACTCGTTTCACTCGTTTCACTCGTTTTACTCGTTTTACTCGTTTCACTCGTTTTACTCGTTTTACTCGTTTTACTCGTTTTACTCGTTTTACTCGTTTTACTAGTTTTGCTCATTTTACTCGTTTTGCTCCTTTTACTCGTTTTACTCGTTTTACTCGTTTTACTCGTTTCACTCGTTTTACTCGTTTTACTCGTTTTACTCGTTTTACTCCTTTTACTCGTTTTACTCGTTTTACTCGTTTTACTCGTTTTACTCGTTTTACTCGTTTTACTCGTTTTACTCGTTTTACTCGTTTTACTCGTTTTACTCGTTTTACTCGTTTTACTCGTTTTACTCGTTTTACTCGTTTTACTCGTTTTACTCGTTTTACTCGTTTTACTCGTTTTGCTCATTTTACTCGTTTTACTCGTTTTACTCGTTTTACTCGTTTACTCGTATTACTCGTTTTACTCGTTTTACGCGGTTTACTCGTTTTACTCGTTTTACTCGTTTTACTCGTTTTACTAGTTTTGCTCATTTTACTCGTTTTGCTCATTTTACTCGTTTTACTCGTTTTACTCGTTTTACTCGTTTCACTCGTTTTACTCGTTTTACTCGTTTTACTCGTTTTACTCCTTTTACTCGTTTTACTCGTTTTACTCGTTTTACTCGTTTTACTCGTTTTACTCGTTTTACTCGTTTTACTCGTTTTACTCGTTTTACTCGTTTTACTCGTTTTACTCGTTTTACTCGTTTTACTCGTTTTACTCGTTTTACTCGTTTTACTCGTTTTACTCGTTTTACTCGTTTTACTCGTTTTACTCGTTTTACTCGTTTTACTCGTTTTACTCGTTTTACTCGTTTTACTCGTTTTAATCGCTTTACTCGTTTTACTCGTTTTACTCGTTTTACTCGTTTTACTCGTTTTACTCGTTTTACTCGTTTCACTCGTTTTACTCGTTTTACTCGTTTCACTCGTTTTACTCGTTTTACTCGTTTTACTCGTTTTACTCGTTTTACTCGTTTTACTCGTTTTACTCGTTTTACTCGTTTTACTCGTTTTACTCGTTTTACTCGTTTTACTCGTTTAACTCGTTTTACTCGTTTTACTCGGTTCACTCGGTTCACTCGTTTCACTCGTTTCACTCGTTTCACTCGTTTTACTCGTTTTACTCGTTTTACTCGTTTTACTCGTTTTACTCGTTTTACTCGTTTTACTCGTTTTACTCGTTTTACTCGTTTTACTCGTTTTACTCGTTTTACTCGTTTTACTCGTTTTACTCGTTTTACTAGTTTTGCTCGTTTTACTCGTTTTGCTCGTTTTACTCGTTTTACTCGTTTTACTCGTTTTACTCGTTTTACTCGTTTTACTCGTTTTACTCGATTTACTCGTTTTACTAGTTTTACTAGTTTTACTAGTTTTACTCGTTTTACTCGTTTACTCGTATTACTCGTTTTACTCGTTTTACGCGGTTTACTCGTTTTACTCGTTTTACTCGTTTTACTCGTTTTACTAGTTTTGCTCATTTTACTCGTTTTGCTCGTTTTACTCGTTTTACTCGTTTTACTCGTTTTACTCGTTTCACTCGTTTTACTCGTTTTACTCGTTTTACTCGTTTTACTCCTTTTACTCGTTTTACTCGTTTTACTCGTTTTACCCGTTTTACTCGTTTTACTCGTTTTACTCGTTTTACTCGTTTTACTCGTTTTACTCGTTTTACTCGTTTTACTCGTTTTACTCGTTTTACTCGTTTTACTCGTTTTACTCGTTTTACTCGTTTTACTCGTTTTACTCGTTTTACTCGTTTTACTCGTTTTACTCGTTTTACTCGTTTTACTCGTTTTACTCGTTTTACTCGTTTTACTCGTTTTACTCGTTTTACTCGTTTTACTCGTTTTACTCGTTTTAATCGCTTTACTCGTTTTACTCGTTTTACTCGTTTTGCTCATTTTACTCGTTTTACTCGTTTTACTCGTTTTACTCGTTTTACTCGTTTTACTCGTTTTACTCGTTTTACTCGTTTTACTCGTTTTACTCGTTTTACTCGTTTTACTCGTTTTACTCGTTTTACTCGTTTTACTAGTTTTGCTCGTTTTACTCGTTTTGCTCGTTTTGCTCGTTTTACTCGTTTTACTCGTTTTACTCGTTTTACTCGTTTTACTAGTTTCACTAGTTTCACTCGTTTTACTGGTTTTACTAATTTTACTCGTTTTACTCGTTTTACTCGTTTTACTCGTTTTACTCGTTTTACTCGTTTTACTCGTTTTACTCGTTTTACTCGTTTTACTCGTTTTACTCGTTTTACTCGTTTTACTCGTTTTACTCGTTTTACTCGTTTCACTCGTTTTACTCGTTTTACTCGTTTTACTCGTTTAAATCGCTTTACTCGTTTTACTCGATTTACTCGTTTCACTCGATTTACTCGTTTCACTCGTTTTACTCGTTTCACTCGTTTTACTCGTTTCACTCGTTTTACTCGTTTCACTCGTTTTACTCGTTTCACTCGTTTTACTCGTTTTACTCGTTTTACTCGTTTTACTCGTTTTACTCGTTTTACTCGTTTTACTCGTTTTACTCGTTTTACTCGTTTTAATCGCTTTACTCGTTTTAATCGCTTTACTCGTTTTACTCGTTTTACTCGTTTTACTCGTTTTACTCGTTTTAATCGCTTTACTCGTTTTACTCGTTTTACTCGTTTTACTCGTTTTACTCGTTTTACTCGTTTTACTCGTTTAACTCGTTTTACTCGTTTAACTCGTTTCACTCGTTTCACTCGTTTCACTCGTTTTACTCGTTTCACTCGTTTTACTCGTTTCACTCGTTTCACTCGTTTTACTCGTTTTACTCGTTTTACTCGTTTTACTCGTTTTACTCGTTTTACTGGTTTTACTAATTTTACTCGTTTTACTCGTTTTACTCGTTTTACTCGTTTTACTCGTTTTACTCGTTTTACTCGTTTTACTCGTTTTACTCGTTTTACTCGTTTTACTCGTTTTACTCGTTTAACTCGTTTTACTCGTTTTACTCGGTTCACTCGTTTCACTCGTTTCACTCGTTTCACTCGTTTCACTCGTTTCACTCGTTTCACTCGTTTCACTCGTTTCACTCGTTTCACTCGTTTTACTCGTTTTACTCGTTTTACTCGTTTTACTCGTTTTACTCGTTTTAATCGCTTTACTCGTTTTAATCGCTTTACTCGTTTTACTCGTTTTACTCGTTTTACTCGTTTTACTCGTTTTACTCGTTTTACTCGTTTTACTCGTTTTAATCGCTTTACTCGTTTTACTCGTTTCACTCGTTTCACTCGTTTCACTCGTTTCACTCGTTTTACTCGTTTTACTCGTTTTACTCGTTTTACTCGTTTTACTCGTTTTAATCGCTTTACTCGTTTTAATCGCTTTACTCGTTTTAATCGCTTTACTCGTTTTACTCGTTTTACTCGTTTTACTCGTTTTACTCGTTTTACTCGTTTTACTCGTTTTACTCGTTTTAATCGCTTTACTCGTTTTACTCGTTTTACTCGATTTACTCGTTTTACTCGTTTTACTCGTTTTACTCGTTTTACTCGTTTTACTCGTTTTACTCGTTTTACTCGTTTTACTCGTTTAACTCGTTTTACTCGTTTCACTCGTTTCACTCGTTTCACTCGTTTCACTCGTTTCACTCGTTTTACTCGTTTTACTCGTTTAACTCGTTTTACTCGTTTCACTCGTTTCACTCGTTTTACTCGTTTCACTCGTTTTACTCGTTTCACTCGTTTTACTCGTTTTACTCGTTTTACTCGTTTTACTCGTTTTACTGGTTTTACTAATTTTACTCGTTTTACTCGTTTTACTCGTTTTACTCGTTTTACTCGTTTTACTCGTTTTACTCGTTTAACTCGTTTTACTCGTTTTACTCGGTTCACTCGTTTCACTCGTTTCACTCGTTTCACTCGTTTCACTCGTTTCACTCGTTTTACTCGTTTTACTCGTTTTACTCGATTTACTCGTTTTACTCGTTTTACTCGTTTTACTCGTTTTACTCGTTTTACTCGTTTTACTCGTTTTACTAGTTTTGCTCGTTTTACTCGTTTTGCTCGTTTTACTCGTTTTACTCGTTTTACTCGTTTTACTAGTTTTACTCGTTTTACTAGTTTTACTAGTTTTACTAGCTTTACTCGTTTTACTCGTTTACTCGTATTACTCGTTTTACTCGTTTTACGCGGTTTACTCGTTTTACTCGTTTTACTCGTTTTACTCGTTTTACTAGTTTTGCTCATTTTACTCGTTTTGCTCATTTTACTCGTTTTACTCGTTTTACTCGTTTTACTCGTTTCACTCGTTTTACTCGTTTTACTCGTTTTACTCGTTTTACTCCTTTTACTCGTTTTACTCGTTTTACTCGTTTTACTCGTTTTACTCGTTTTACTCGTTTTACTCGTTTTACTCGTTTTACTCGTTTTAATCGCTTTACTCGTTTTAATCGCTTTACTCGTTTTACTCGTTTTACTCGTTTTACTCGTTTTACTCGTTTTACTCGTTTTACTCGATTTAATCGCTTTACTCGTTTTACTCGATTTACTCGTTTCACTCGTTTTACTCGTTTTACTCGTTTTACTCGTTTTACTCGTTTTACTCGTTTTACTCGTTTTACTCGTTTTACTCGTTTTACTCGTTTCACTCGTTTTACTCGTTTCACTCGTTTTACTGGTTTTACTAATTTTACTGGTTTTACTCGTTTTACTCGTTTTACTCGTTTTACTCGTTTTACTCGTTTTACTCGTTTTACTCGTTTTACTCGTTTTACTCGTTTTACTCGTTTTACTCGTTTTACTCGTTTTACTCGTTTTACTCGTTTTACTCGTTTTACTCGTTTTACTCGTTTTACTCGTTTTACTCGTTTTACTCGTTTTACTCGTTTTACTCGTTTTACTCGTTTTACTCGTTTAACTCGTTTTACTCGTTTGACTCGGTTCACTCGTTTCACTCGTTTCACTCGTTTCACTCGTTTCACTCGTTTCACTCGTTTTACTCGTTTTACTCGTTTTACTCGTTTTACTCGTTTTACTCGTTTTACTCGTTTTACTCGTTTTACTCGTTTTACTCGTTTTACTCGTTTTGCTCGTTTTACTCGTTTTACTCGTTTTACTCGTTTTACTAGTTTTACTCGTTTTACTAGTTTTACTAGTTTTACTAGTTTTACTCGTTTTACTCGTTTACTCGTATTACTCGTTTTACTCGTTTTACGCGGTTTACTCGTTTCACTCGTTTTACTCGTTTTACTCGTTTTACTAGTTTTGCTCATTTTACTCGTTTTGCTCATTTTACTCGTTTTACTCGTTTTACTCGTTTTACTCGTTTCACTCGTTTTACTCGTTTTACTCGTTTTACTCGTTTTACTCCTTTTACTCGTTTTACTCGTTTTACTCGTTTTACTCGTTTTACTCGTTTTACTCGTTTTACTCGTTTTACTCGTTTTACTCGTTTTACTCGTTTTACTCGTTTTACTCGTTTTAATCGCTTTACTCGTTTTACTCGTTTTACTCGTTTTACTCGTTTTACTCGTTTTACTCGATTTAATCGCTTTACTCGTTTTACTCGATTTACTCGTTTCACTCGTATTACTCGTTTTACTCGTTTTACGCGGTTTACTCGTTTTACTCGTATTACTCGTTTTACTCGTTTTACTCGGTTTACTCGTTTTACTCGTTTTACTCGTTTTACTCGTTTTACTCGTTTTACTCGTTTTACTCGTTTTACTCGTTTTACTAGTTTTGCTCGTTCTATTCGTTTTGCTCGTTTTGCTCGTTTTACTCGTTTTACTCGTTTTACTCGTTTTACTCGTTATACTAGTTTTGCTCATTTTACTCGTTTTGCTCATTTTACTCGTTTTACTCGTTTTACTCGTTTTACTCGTTTTACTCGTTTTACTCGTTTTACTCGTTTTACTCGTTTTACTCGTTTCACTCGTTTTACTCGTTTTACTCGTTTTACTCGTTTAAATCGCTTTACTCGTTTTACTCGATTTACTCGTTTCACTCGATTTACTCGTTTCACTCGTTTTACTCGTTTCACTCGTTTTACTCGTTTCACTCGTTTTACTCGTTTCACTCGTTTTACTCGTTTCACTCGTTTTACTCGTTTTACTCGTTTTACTCGTTTTACTCGTTTTACTCGTTTTACTCGTTTTACTCGTTTTACTCGTTTTACTCGTTTTAATCGCTTTACTCGTTTTACTCGTTTTACTCGTTTTACTCGTTTTACTCGTTTTAATCGCTTTACTCGTTTTACTCGTTTTACTCGTTTTACTCGTTTTACTCGTTTTACTCGTTTTACTCGTTTAACTCGTTTTACTCGTTTAACTCGTTTCACTCGTTTCACTCGTTTCACTCGTTTTACTCGTTTCACTCGTTTTACTCGTTTCACTCGTTTCACTCGTTTTACTCGTTTTACTCGTTTTACTCGTTTTACTCGTTTTACTCGTTTTACTGGTTTTACTAATTTTACTCGTTTTACTCGTTTTACTCGTTTTACTCGTTTTACTCGTTTTACTCGTTTTACTCGTTTTACTCGTTTTACTCGTTTTACTCGTTTTACTCGTTTTACTCGTTTAACTCGTTTTACTCGTTTTACTCGGTTCACTCGTTTCACTCGTTTCACTCGTTTCACTCGTTTCACTCGTTTCACTCGTTTCACTCGTTTCACTCGTTTCACTCGTTTCACTCGTTTTACTCGTTTTACTCGTTTTACTCGTTTTACTCGTTTTACTCGTTTTAATCGCTTTACTCGTTTTAATCGCTTTACTCGTTTTACTCGTTTTACTCGTTTTACTCGTTTTACTCGTTTTACTCGTTTTACTCGTTTTACTCGTTTTAATCGCTTTACTCGTTTTACTCGTTTCACTCGTTTCACTCGTTTCACTCGTTTCACTCGTTTCACTCGTTTTACTCGTTTTACTCGTTTTACTCGTTTTACTCGTTTTACTCGTTTTAATCGCTTTACTCGTTTTAATCGCTTTACTCGTTTTAATCGCTTTACTCGTTTTACTCGTTTTACTCGTTTTACTCGTTTTACTCGTTTTACTCGTTTTACTCGTTTTACTCGTTTTAATCGCTTTACTCGTTTTACTCGTTTTACTCGATTTACTCGTTTTACTCGTTTTACTCGTTTTACTCGTTTTACTCGTTTTACTCGTTTTACTCGTTTTACTCGTTTTACTCGTTTAACTCGTTTTACTCGTTTCACTCGTTTCACTCGTTTCACTCGTTTCACTCGTTTCACTCGTTTTACTCGTTTTACTCGTTTAACTCGTTTTACTCGTTTCACTCGCTTCACTCGTTTTACTCGTTTCACTCGTTTCACTCGTTTTACTCGTTTCACTCGTTTTACTCGTTTCACTCGTTTTACTCGTTTTACTCGTTTTACTCGTTTTACTCGTTTTACTGGTTTTACTAATTTTACTCGTTTTACTCGTTTTACTCGTTTTACTCGTTTTACTCGTTTTACTCGTTTTACTCGTTTAACTCGTTTTACTCGTTTTACTCGGTTCACTCGTTTCACTCGTTTCACTCGTTTCACTCGTTTCACTCGTTTCACTCGTTTTACTCGTTTTACTCGTTTTACTCGTTTTACTCGTTTTACTCGTTTTACTCGTTTTACTCGTTTTACTCGTTTTACTCGTTTTACTCGTTTTACTCGTTTTACTCGTTTTACTAGTTTTGCTCGTTTTACTCGTTTTGCTCGTTTTACTCGTTTTACTCGTTTTACTCGTTTTACTAGTTTTACTCGTTTTACTAGTTTTACTAGTTTTACTAGCTTTACTCGTTTTACTCGTTTACTCGTATTACTCGTTTTACTCGTTTTACGCGGTTTACTCGTTTTACTCGTTTTACTCGTTTTACTCGTTTTACTAGTTTTGCTCATTTTACTCGTTTTGCTCATTTTACTCGTTTTACTCGTTTTACTCGTTTTACTCGTTTCACTCGTTTTACTCGTTTTACTCGTTTTACTCGTTTTACTCCTTTTACTCGTTTTACTCGTTTTACTCGTTTTACTCGTTTTACTCGTTTTACTCGTTTTACTCGTTTTACTCGTTTTACTCGTTTTAATCGCTTTACTCGTTTTAATCGCTTTACTCGTTTTACTCGTTTTACTCGTTTTACTCGTTTTACTCGTTTTACTCGTTTTACTCGATTTAATCGCTTTACTCGTTTTACTCGATTTACTCGTTTCACTCGTTTTACTCGTTTTACTCGTTTTACTCGTTTTACTCGTTTTACTCGTTTTACTCGTTTTACTCGTTTTACTCGTTTTACTCGTTTCACTCGTTTTACTCGTTTCACTCGTTTTACTGGTTTTACTAATTTTACTGGTTTTACTCGTTTTACTCGTTTTACTCGTTTTACTCGTTTTACTCGTTTTACTCGTTTTACTCGTTTTACTCGTTTTACTCGTTTTACTCGTTTTACTCGTTTTACTCGTTTTACTCGTTTTACTCGTTTTACTCGTTTTACTCGTTTTACTCGTTTTACTCGTTTTACTCGTTTTACTCGTTTTACTCGTTTTACTCGTTTTACTCGTTTAACTCGTTTTACTCGTTTGACTCGGTTCACTCGTTTCACTCGTTTCACTCGTTTCACTCGTTTCACTCGTTTCACTCGTTTCACTCGTTTCACTCGTTTTACTCGTTTTACTCGTTTTACTCGTTTTACTCGTTTTACTCGTTTTACTCGTTTTACTCGTTTTACTAGTTTTGCTCGTTTTACTCGTTTTGCTCGTTTTACTCGTTTTACTCGTTTTACTCGTTTTACTAGTTTTACTCGTTTTACTAGTTTTACTAGTTTTACTAGTTTTACTCGTTTTACTCGTTTACTCGTATTACTCGTTTTACTCGTTTTACGCGGTTTACTCGTTTCACTCGTTTTACTCGTTTTACTCGTTTTACTAGTTTTGCTCATTTTACTCGTTTTGCTCATTTTACTCGTTTTACTCGTTTTACTCGTTTTACTCGTTTCACTCGTTTTACTCGTTTTACTCGTTTTACTCGTTTTACTCCTTTTACTCGTTTTACTCGTTTTACTCGTTTTACTCGTTTTACTCGTTTTACTCGTTTTACTCGTTTTACTCGTTTTACTCGTTTTACTCGTTTTACTCGTTTTACTCGTTTTAATCGCTTTACTCGTTTTACTCGTTTTACTCGTTTTACTCGTTTTACTCGTTTTACTCGATTTAATCGCTTTACTCGTTTTACTCGATTTACTCGTTTCACTCGTTTTACTCGTTTTACTCGTTTTACTCGTTTTACTCGTTTTACTCGTTTTACTCGTTTTACTCGTTTTACTCGTTTTACTCGTTTTACTCGTTTCACTCGTTTTACTCGTTTCACTCGTTTTACTGGTTTTACTCGTTTCACTCGTTTTACTCGTTTTACTCGTTTTACTCGTTTTACTCGTTTTACTCGTTTTACTCGTTTTACTCGTTTTACTCGTTTCACTCGTTTTACTCGTTTCACTCGTTTTACTGGTTTTACTGGTTTTACTAATTTTACTGGTTTTACTCGTTTTACGCGGTTTACTCGTTTTACTCGTATTACTCGTTTTACTCGTTTTACTCGGTTTACTCGTTTTACTCGTTTTACTCGTTTTACTCGTTTTACTCGTTTTACTCGTTTTACTCGTTTTACTCGTTTTACTCGTTTTACTCGTTTTACTCGTTTTACTCGTTTTACTAGTTTTGCTCGTTTTATTCGTTTTGCTCGTTTTGCTCGTTTTACTCGTTTTACTCGTTTTACTCGTTTTACTCGTTTTACTAGTTTCACTAGTTTCACTCGTTTTACTGGTTTTACTAATTTTACTCGTTTTACTCGTTTTACTCGTTTTACTCGTTTTACTCGTTTTACTCGTTTTACTCGTTTTACTCGTTTTACTCGATTTACTCGTTTTACTCGTTTTACTCGTTTTACTCGTTTTACTCGTTTTACTCGTTTTACTCGTTTTACTCGTTTTACTCGTTTTACTCGTTTTACTCGTTTTACTCGTTTCACTCGTTTCACTCGTTTTACTCGTTTCACTCGTTTTACTCGTTTAAATCGCTTTACTCGTTTTACTCGATTTACTCGTTTCACTCGATTTACTCGTTTCACTCGTTTTACTCGTTTCACTCGTTTTACTCGTTTCACTCGTTTTACTCGTTTCACTCGTTTTACTCGTTTCACTCGTTTTACTCGTTTCACTCGTTTTACTCGTTTTACTCGTTTTACTCGTTTTACTCGTTTTACTCGTTTTAATCGCTTTACTCGTTTTAATCGCTTTACTCGTTTTACTCGTTTTACTCGTTTTACTCGTTTTAATCGCTTTACTCGTTTTACTCGTTTTACTCGTTTTACTCGTTTTACTCGTTTTACTCGTTTTACTCGTTTTACTCGTTTAACTCGTTTTACTCGTTTAACTCGTTTCACTCGTTTCACTCGTTTTACTCGTTTTACTCGTTTCACTCGTTTTACTCGTTTCACTCGTTTCACTCGTTTTACTCGTTTTACTCGTTTTACTCGTTTTACTCGTTTTACTCGTTTTACTCGTTTTACTCGTTTTACTGGTTTTACTAATTTTACTCGTTTTACTCGTTTTACTCGTTTTACTCGTTTTACTCGTTTTACTCGTTTTACTCGTTTTACTCGTTTTACTCGTTTTACTCGTTTTACTCCTTTTACTCGTTTTACTCGTTTTACTCGTTTTACTCGTTTTACTCGTTTTACTCGTTTTACTCGTTTTACTCGTTTTAATCGCTTTACTCGTTTTAATCGCTTTTCTCGTTTTACTCGTTTTACTCGTTTTACTCGTTTTACTCGTTTTACTCGTTTTACTCGATTTAATCGCTTTACTCGTTTTACTCGATTTACTCGTTTCACTCGTTTTACTCGTTTTACTCGTTTTACTCGTTTTACTCGTTTTACTCGTTTTACTCGTTTTACTCGTTTTACCTCGTTTTACTCGTTTCACTCGTTTTACTCGTTTCACTCGTTTTACTGGTTTTACTAATTTTACTGGTTTTACTCGTTTTACTCGTTTTACTCGTTTTACTCGTTTTAATCGCTTTACTCGTTTTACTCGTTTTACTCGTTTTACTCGTTTTACTCGTTTTACTCGTTTTACTCGTTTTACTCGTTTTACTCGTTTAACTCGTTTTACTCGTT
>NW_027487577.1:2500-7500 GCF_050908995.1 Andrena cerasifolii | reverse complement strand
CGAACGAACGACCGACGGACTGACTGACCGACTGACCGACTGACCGACTGACCGACTGAACGACCGACCGACCGACCGACCGAACGACCGACCGAACGACCGACCGACAGACCGACCGACGGACCGACCGACCGACCGACCGACCGACCGACCGACCGACCGACCGACCGACCGACCGACCGACCGACCGACCGACCGACCGACGGACTGACTGACCGACTGACCGACTGACCGACCGACCGACCGACCGACCGACCGACCGACCGACCGACCGACCGATCGACCGACCGACGGACTGACTGACCGACTGAACGACTGACCGACCGACCGACCGACCGACCGACCGACCGACCGACCGACCGACCGACCGACCGACGGACTGACTGACCGACTGACCGACTGACCGACTAACTGACCGACTGACCTACGGACTGACTGACCGACTGACCGACCGACCGACCGACCGACCGACCGACCGACCGACCGAACGAACGACCGACGGACTGACTGACCGACTGACCGACTGACCGACTGACCGACTGAACGACCGACCGACCGACCGAACGACCGACCGAACGACCGACCGACAGACCGACCGACGGACCGACCTACCGACCGACCGACTGACCGACTGACCGACCGAACGACCGAACGACCGACCGATCGACCGACCGACCGACCGACCGACGGACTGACTGACCGACTGACCGACTGACCGACTAACTGACCGACTGACCTACGGACTGACTGACCGACTGACCGACCGACCGACCGACCGACCGACCGACCGACCGACCGACCGACCGACCGACCGACCGACCGACCGACCGACCGACCGACGGACTGACTGACCGACTGACCGACTGACCGACTGACCGACCGACCGGCCGACCGACCGACCGACCGACCGACGGACTGACAGATCGACTGACCGACTGACCGACCGACTGACCGACCGACCGACCGACCGACCAACTGACCGACTGACCGACGGACTGACTGACCGACTGACCGACCGACCGACTGACCGACCGACCGACCGACCGACCGTCCGACCGACGGACTGACTGACCGACTGACCGACCGACCGACCGACCCACCGACCGACCGACCGACGGACTGACTGATCGACTGACCGACTGACCGACTGACCGACCTACCGACCGACCGACTGACCGACTGACCGACCGAACGACCGAACGACCGACCGATCGACCGACCGACCGACCGACCGACGGACTGACTGACCGACTGACCGACTGACCGACCAACTGACCGACTGACCTACGGACTGACTGACCGACTGACCGACCGACCGGCCGACCGACCGACCGACCGACCGACGGACTGACAGATCGACTGACCGACTGACCGACCGACTGACCGACCGACTGACCGACCGACCGACCGACCGACGGACTGACTGACCGACTGACCGATTGACCGACTGACTGACCGACTGACCGACCGACCGACCGACGGACTGACTGATCGACTGACCGACTGAGCGACCGACTGACCGACCGACTGACCGACTGACCGACTGATCGACTGACCGACTGAGCGACCGACCGACCGACCGACCGACCCACCGACCGACCGACCGACCGACCGATCGACCGACCGACCGACCGACCGACCGACCGACCGACCGACCGACCGACCGACCGACCGACCGACCGACCGACCGACCGACCGACCGACCGACCGACCAACCGACCGACGGACTGACTGACCGACTGACCGACTGACCGACTGACCGACCGACCGACCGACCGACCGACCGACCGACTGACCGACTGACCGAACGACCGACCGACGGACTGACTGACCGACTGACCGACTGACCGACTGACCGACTGACCGACTGACCGACCGACCGGCCGACCGACCGGCCGACCGACCGACCGACGGACTGACTGATCGACTGACCGACTGACCGACCGACTGACCGACCGACCGACCGACCGACGGACTGACTGACCGACTGACCGACTGGCCGACTGACTGACCGACTGACCGACCGACCGACCGACCGACCGACGGACTGACTGATCGACTGACCGACTGAGCGACCGACCGACCGAACGACCAACCGACCGACCGACCGACTGACCGACCGACTGACCGACCGACCGACCGACCGACTGACCGACCGAGCGACCGACGGACTGACTGACCGACTGACCGACTGACCGACTGACCGACCGACCGACCGACCGACCGACCGACGGACTGACTGATCGACTGACCGACTGACCGACCGACCGACCGAACGACCGACCGAACGAACGACCGACGGACTGACTGACCGACCGACCGACGGACTGACTGACCGACTGACCGACTGACCGACTGACCGACCGACCGGCCGACCGACCGACCGACCGACCGACCGACCGACCGACCGACCGACTGACCGACTGACCGACCGACCGACCGACCGACCGACGGACTGACTGACCGACTGACCGACTGACCGACCAACTGACCGACTGACCTACGGACTGACTGACCGACTGACCGACCGACCGGCCGACCGACCGACCGACCGACCGACGGACTGACAGATCGACTGACCGACTGACCGACCGACTGACCGACCGACTGACCGACCGACCGACCGACCGACGGACTGACTGACCGACTGACCGATTGACCGACTGACTGACCGACTGACCGACCGACCGACCGACGGACTGACTGATCGACTGACCGACTGAGCGACCGACTGACCGACCGACTGACCGACTGACCGACTGATCGACTGACCGACTGAGCGACCGACCGACCGACCGACCGACCCACCGACCGACCGACCGACCGACCGATCGACCGACCGACCGACCGACCGACCGACCGACCGACCGACCGACCGACCGACCGACCGACCGACCGACCGACCGACCGACCGACCGACCGACCGACCAACCGACCGACGGACTGACTGACCGACTGACCGACTGACCGACTGACCGACCGACCGACCGACCGACCGACCGACCGACTGACCGACTGACCGAACGACCGACCGACGGACTGACTGACCGACTGACCGACTGACCGACTGACCGACTGACCGACTGACCGACCGACCGGCCGACCGACCGGCCGACCGACCGACCGACGGACTGACTGATCGACTGACCGACTGACCGACCGACTGACCGACCGACCGACCGACCGACGGACTGACTGACCGACTGACCGACTGGCCGACTGACTGACCGACTGACCGACCGACCGACCGACCGACCGACGGACTGACTGATCGACTGACCGACTGAGCGACCGACCGACCGAACGACCAACCGACCGACCGACCGACTGACCGACCGACTGACCGACCGACCGACCGACCGACTGACCGACCGAGCGACCGACGGACTGACTGACCGACTGACCGACTGACCGACTGACCGACCGACCGACCGACCGACCGACCGACGGACTGACTGATCGACTGACCGACTGACCGACCGACCGACCGAACGACCGACCGAACGAACGACCGACGGACTGACTGACCGACTGACCGACTGACCGACTGACCGACTGAACGACCGACCGACCGACCGACCGAACGACCGACCGAACGACCGACCGACAGACCGACCGACGGACCGACCGACCGACCGACCGACCGACCGACCGACCGACCGACCGACCGACCGACCGACCGAACGACGGACTGACTGACCGACTGACCGACTGACCGACCGACCGACCGACCGACCGACCGACCGACCGACCGATCGACCGACCGACGGACTGACTGACCGACTGACCGACTGACCGACCGACCGACCGAACGACCGACCGAACAACCGACCGACCGACCGACGGACTGACTGACCGACTGACCGACTGACCGACCAACTGACCGACTGACCGACGGACTGACTGACCGACTGACCGACTGACCGACTGACCGACCGACCGGCCGACCGACCGACCGACCGACCGACGGACTGACAGATCGACCGACCGACTGACCGACCGACTGACCGAACGACCGACCGACCGACGGACTGACTGACCGACTGACCGACTGACCGACTGACTGACCGACTGACCGAACGACCGACCGACGGACTGACTGATCGACTGACCGACTGAGCGACCGACCGACCGAACGACCGACCGACCGACCGACCGACCGACTGACCGACCGACTGACCGACCGACCGACCGACCGACCGTCCGACCGACGGACTGACTGACCGACTGACGGACTGACCGACCGACCGACCGACCGACCGAACGACCAACCGACCGACGGACTGACTGACCGACTGACCGACTGACCGACTAACTGACCGACTGACCGACCGAACGACCGAACGACCGACCGATCGACCGACCGACCGACCGACCGACGGACTGACTGACCGACTGACCGACTGACCGACTAACTGACCGACTGACCTACGGACTGACTGACCGACTGACCGACCGACCGACCGACCGACCGACCGACCGACCAACTGACCGACTGACCGACGGACTGACTGACCGACTGACCGACCGACCGACTGACCGACCGACCGACCGACCGACCGTCCGACCGACGGACTGACTGACCGACTGACCGACCGACTGACCGACCCACCGACCGACCGACCGACGGACTGACTGATCGACTGACCGACTGACCGACTGACCGACCTACCGACCGACCGACTGACCGACTGACCGACCGAACGACCGAACGACCGACCGATCGACCGACCGACCGACCGACCGACGGACTGACTGACTGACCGACTGACCGACTGACCGACCAACTGACCGACTGACCTACGGACTGACTGACCGACTGACCGACCGACCGAACGACCGACCGACCGACCGACCGACCGACCGACCGACCGACGGACTGACTGACCGACTGACCGACTGACCGTCTGACCGACCGACCGGCCGACCGACCGACCGACCGACCGACGGACTGACAGATCGACTGACCGACTGACCGACCGACTGACCGACCGACCGAC
>NW_027487576.1:0-10000 GCF_050908995.1 Andrena cerasifolii | reverse complement strand
CTTTGGTTCGTTGGTTCGTTGGTTCGTTGGTTCGTTGGTTCGTTGGTTCGTTTGTTTCGTTGTTTCTTTCTTTCTTTGTTCGTTTGTTCGTTTGTTCGTTGGTTCGTTGGTTCGTTGGTTCGTTGGTTCGTTGGTTCGTTGGTTCGTTGGTTCGTTGGTTCGTTGGTTCGTAGGTTCGTTGGTTCGCTGGTTCGTTGGTTCGTTGGTTCGTTGATTCGTTGGTTCGTTGGTTCGTTTGTTTCTTTGTTTCTTTCTTTCTTTCTTTGTTCGTTTGTTCGTTTGTTCGTTTGTTCGTTTGCTCGTTTGTTCGTTTGTTCTTTGGTTCGTTGGTTCGTTGGTTCGTTGGTTCGTTGGTTCGTTGGTTCGTTTGTTTCGTTGTTTCTTTCTTTCTTTGTTCGTTTGTTCGTTTGTTCGTTGGTTCGTTGGTTCGTTGGTTCGTTGGTTCGTTGGTTCGTTGGTTCGTTGGTTCGTTGGTTCGTTGGTTCGTAGGTTCGTTGGTTCGTTGGTTCGTTGGTTCGTTGGTTCGTTGGTTCGTTGGTTCGTTGGTTCGTTGGTTCGTCGGTTCGTTGGTTCTTTGGTTCGTTGGTTCGTTGGTTCGTTGGTTCGTTGGTTCGTTGGTTCGTTGGTTCGTTGGTTCGTTTGTTTCTTTGTTTCTTTGTTTCTTTCTTTCTTTGTTCGTTTGTTCGCTGGTTCGTTGGTTCGTTGGTTCGTTGGTTCGTTGGTTCGTTGGTTCGTTGGTTCGTTGGTTCGTTGGTTCGTTGGTTCGTTGGTTCGTAGGTTCGTTGGTTCGTTGGTTCGTTGGTTCGTTGGTTCGTTGGTTCGTTGGTTCGTTGGTTCGTTGGTTCGTCGGTTCGTTGGTTCGTTGGTTCGTTGGTTCGTTGGTTCGTTGGTTCGTTGGTTCGTTTGTTTCTTTGTTTCTTTGTTTCTTTCTTTCTTTGTTCGTTTGTTCGCTTGTTCGTTTGTTCGTTTGTTCGCTGGTTCGTTGGTTCGTTGGTTCGTTGGTTCGTTGGTTCGTTGGTTCGTTGGATCGTTGGTTCGTTGGTTCGTTGGTTCGTTGGTTCGTTGGTTCGTTGGTTCGTTGGTTCGTTGGTTCGTTTGTTCGTTTGTTCGCTGGTTCGTTGGTTCGTTGGTTCGTTGGTTCGTTGGTTCGTTGGTTCGTTGGTTCGTTGGTTCGTTTGTTTCTTTGTTTCTTTCTTTCTTTGTTCGCTGGTTCGTTGGTTCGTTGGTTCGTTGGTTCGTTGGTTCGTTGGTTCGTTGGTTCGTTGGTTCGTTGGTTCGTTGGTTCGTTGGTTCGCTGGTTCGTTGGTTCGTTGGTTCGTTGATTCGTTGGTTCGTTGGTTCGTTTGTTTCTTTGTTTCTTTCTTTCTTTCTTTGTTCGTTTGTTCGTTTGTTCGTTTGTTCGTTTGCTCGTTTGTTCGTTTGTTCTTTGGTTCGTTGGTTCGTTGGTTCGTTGGTTCGTTGGTTCGTTGGTTCGTTTGTTTCGTTGTTTCTTTCTTTCTTTGTTCGTTTGTTCGTTGGTTCGTTGGTTCGTTGGTTCGTTGGTTCGTTGGTTCGCTGGTTCGTTGGTTCGTTGGTTCGTTGATTCGTTGGTTCGTTGGTTCGTTTGTTTCTTTGTTTCTTTCTTTCTTTCTTTGTTCGTTTGTTCGTTTGTTCGTTTGTTCGTTTGCTCGTTTGTTCGTTTGTTCTTTGGTTCGTTGGTTCGTTGGTTCGTTGGTTCGTTGGTTCGTTGGTTCGTAGGTTCGTTGGTTCGCTGGTTCGTTGGATTGTTTGTTCGTTTGTTCGTTTGTTCGTTTGTTCGTTTGTTCGTTTGTTCGTTTGTTCGTTTGTTCGCTGGTTCGTTGGTTCGTTGGTTCGTTTGTTTCTTTGTTTCTTTCTTTCTTTGTTCGTTTGTTCGTTTGTTCGCTGGTTCGTTTGTTCGTTTGTTCGTTGGTTCGTTGGTTCGTTGGTTCGTTGGTTCGTTGGTTCGTTGGTTCGTTGGTTCGTTGGTTCGTTGGTTCGTTGGTTCGTTGGTTCGTTGGTTCGTAGGTTCGTTGGTTCGTTGGTTCGTTGGTTCGTTGGTTCGTTGGTTCGTTGGTTCGTGGGTTCGTTGGTTCGTCGGTTCGTTGGTTCGTTGGTTCGTTGGTTCGTTGGTTCGTTGGTTCGTTGGTTCGTTGGTTCGTTGGTTCGTTGGTTCGTTTGTTTCTTTGTTTCTTTGTTTCTTTCTTTCTTTGTTCGTTTGTTCGTTTGTTCGTTGGTTCGTTGGTTCGTTGGATTGTTTGTTCGTTTGTTCGTTTGTCCGTTTGTTCGTTTGTTCGCTGGTTCGTTGGTTCGTTGGTTCGTTTGTTTCTTTGTTTCCTTCTTTCTTTGTTCGTTTGTTCGTTTGTTCGTTTGTTTGTTTGTTCGTTGGTTCGTTGGTTCGTTGGTTCGTTGGTTCGTTGGTTCGTTGGTTCGTTGGTTCGTTGGTTCGTTGGTTCGTTGGTTCGTTGGTTCGTTGGTTCGTTGGTTCGTTGGTTCGTTGGTTCGTTGGTTCGTTTGTTTCTTTGTTTCTTTCTTTCTTTGTTCGTTTGTTCGTTTGTTCGTTGGTTCGTTTGTTCGTTTGTTCGCTGGTTCGTTGGTTCGTTGGTTCGTTGGTTCGTTGGTTCGTTGGTTCGTTGGTTCGTTGGTTCGTTGGTTCGTTGGTTCGTTGGTTCGTTGGTTCGTTGGTTCGTTGGTTCGTTGGTTCGTTGGTTCGTTGGTTCGTTGGTTCGCTGGTTCGTTGGTTCGTTGGTTCGTTGGTTCGTTGGTTCGTTGGTTCGTTGGTTCGTTGGTTCGTTGGTTCGTTGGTTCGTTTGTTCGTTGGTTCGTTGGTTCATTTGTTCGTTGGTTCGTTGGTTCGTTGGTTCGTTGGTTCGTTTGTTCGTTTGTTCGCTGGTTCGATGGTTCATTGGTTCGTTGGTTCGTTGGTTCGTTGGTTCGTTGGTTCGTTGGTTCGTTGGTTCGTTGGTTCGTTGGTTCGTTGGTTCGTTGGTTCGTTGGTTCGTTGGTTCGTTGGTTCGTTTGTTTCTTTGTTTCTTTCTTTCTTTGTTCGTTTGTTCGTTTGTTCGTTTGTTCGCTGGTTCGTTGGTTCGTTGGTTCGTTGGTTCGTTGGTTCGTTGGTTCGTTGGTTCGTTGGTTCGTTGTTTCGTTGGTTCGTTGGTTCGTTGGTTCGTTGGTTCGTTGGTTCGTTGGTTTGTTGGTTCGTTGGTTCGTTGGTTCGTTGGTTCGTTGGTTCGTTGGTTCGCAGGTTCGTTGGTTCGTTGGTTCGTTGGTTCGTTGGTTCGTTGGTTCGTTGGTTCGTTGGTTCGTTGGTTCGTTTGTTTCTTTGTTTATTTCTTTCTTTGTTCGTTTGTTCGTTTGTTCGTTGGATCGTTTGTTCGTTGGTTCGTTGGTTCGTTTGTTTCTTTGTTTCTTTCTTTCTTTGTTCGTTTGTTCGTTTGTTCGCTGGTTCGTTGGTTCGTTGGTTCGTTGGTTCGTTGGTTCGTTGGTTCGTTGGTTCGGTGGTTCGTTGGCTCGTTGGTTCGTTGGTTCGTTTGTTTCTTTGTTTCTTTCTTTCTTTGTTCGTTGGTTCGTTGGTTCGTTGGTTCGTTGGTTCGTTGGTTCGTTGGTTCGTTGGTTCGTTGGTTCCTTGGTTCGTTGGTTCGTTGGTTCGTTTGTTTCTTTGTTTCTTTCTTTCTTTGTTCGTTTGTTCGTTTGTTCGTTTGTTCGTTGGTTCGTTTGTTCGTTGGTTCGTTGGTTCGTTGGTTCGTTGGTTCGTTGGTTCGTTTGTTCTTTGGTTCGTTGGTTCGTTGGTTCGTTGGTTCGTTGGTTCGTTGGTTCGTTTGTTTCGTTGTTTCTTTCTTTCTTTGTTCGTTTGTTCGCTGGTTCGTTTGTTCGTTTGTTCGTTGGTTCGTTGGTTCGTTGATTCGTTGGTTCGTTGGTTCGTTGGTTCGTTGGTTCGTTGGTTCGTTGGTTCGTTGGTTCGTTGGTTCGTAGGTTCGTTGGTTCGTTGGTTCGTTGGTTCGTTGGTTCGTTGGTTCGTTGGTTCGTTGGTTCGTTGGTTCGTCGGTTCGTTGGTTCGTTGGTTCGTTGGTTCGTTGGTTCGTTGGTTCGTTGGTTCGTTGGTTCGTTGGTTCGTTGGTTCGTTTGTTTCTTTGTTTCTTTGTTTCTTTCTTTCTTTGTTCGTTTGTTCGCTTGTTCGTTTGTTCGTTTGTTCGCTGGTTCGTTGGTTCGTTGGTTCGTTGGTTCGTTGGTTCGTTGGTTCGTTGGATCGTTGGTTCGTTGGTTCGTTGGTTCGTTGGTTCGTAGGTTCGTTGGTTCGCTGGTTCGTTGGATTGTTTGTTCGTTTGTTCGTTTGTTCGTTTGTTCGTTTGTTCGTTTGTTCGCTGGTTCGTTGGTTCGTTGGTTCGTTTGTTTCTTTGTTTCTTTCTTTCTTTGTTCGTTTGTTCGTTTGTTCGTTTGTTCGTTTGTTCGTTTGTTCGTTTGTTCGTTGGTTCGTTGGTTCGTTGGTTCGTTGGTTCGTTGGTTCGTTGGTTCCTTGGTTCGTTGGTTCGTTGGTTCGTTGGTTCGTTGGTTCGTTGGTTCGTTGGTTCGTTGGTTCGTTGGTTCGTTGGTTCGTTGGTTCGTTGGTTCGTTGGTTCGTTGGTTCGTTGGTTCGTTGGTTCGTTGGTTCGATG
The DNA here is from genome assembly GCF_050908995.1 of Andrena cerasifolii. Lineage (NCBI taxonomy): Eukaryota > Metazoa > Arthropoda > Insecta > Hymenoptera > Andrenidae > Andrena > Andrena cerasifolii. Next base: position 5,351 of record NW_027487576.1, on the reverse strand, counting down.
GTTCGTTGGTTCGTTGGTTCGTTGGTTCGTTGGTTCGTTTGTTTCTTTGTTTCTTTCTTTCTTTGTTCGCTGGTTCGTTGGTTCGTTGGTTCGTTGGTTCGTTGGTTCGTTGGTTCGTTGGTTCGTTGGTTCGTTGGTTCGTTGGTTCGTTGGTTCGTTGATTCGTTGGTTCGTTGGTTCGTTTGTTTCTTTGTTTCTTTCTTTCTTTCTTTGTTCGTTTGTTCGTTTGTTCGTTTGTTCTTTGGTTCGTTGGTTCGTTGGTTCGTTGGTTCGTTGGTTCGTTGGTTCGTTGGTTCGTTGGTTCGTTGGTTCGTTGGTTCGTTGGTTCGTTTGTTTCTTTGTTTCTTTCTTTCTTTGTTCGTTTGTTCGCTGGTTCGTTTGTTCGTTGGTTCGTTTGTTCGTTTGTTCGCTGGTTCGTTGGTTCGTTGGTTCGTTGGTTCGTTGGTTCGTTGGTTCGTTGGTTCGTTGGTTCGTTGGTTCGTTGGTTCGTTGGTTCGTTGGTTCGTTGGTTCGTTGGTTCGTTGGTTCGTTGGTTCGTTGGTTCGTTGGTTCGTTGGTTCGTTGGTTCGTTGGTTCGTTGGTTCGTTGGTTCGTTGGTTCGTTGGTTCGTAGGTTCGTTGGTTCGTTGGTTCGTTGGTTCGTTGGTTCGTTGGTTCGTTGGTTCGTTGGTTCGTTTGTTCGTTTGTTCGCTGGTTCGTTGGTTCGGTGGTTCGTTGGTTCGTTGGTTCGTTGGTTCGTTGGTTCGTTGGTTCGTTGGTTCGTTGGTTCGTTGGTTCGTTGGTTCCTTGGTTCGTTGGTTCGTTGGTTCGTTGGTTCGTTGGTTCGTTGGTTCGTTGGTTCGTTGGTTCGTTCGCTTGTTCGTTGGTTCGTTGGTTCGTTGGTTCGTTGGTTCGTTGGTTCGTTGGTTCGTTGGTTCGTTGGTTCGTTGGTTCGTTGGTTCGTTGGTTCGTTGGTTCGTTGGTTCGTTGTTCGTTGTTCGTTGGTTCGTTGGTTCGTTGTTCGTTGGTTCGTTGGTTCGTTGGTTCGTTGGTTCGTTGGTTCGTTGGTTCGTTGGTTCGTTGGTTCGTTGGTTCGTTGGTTCGTTGGTTCGTTGGTTCGTTGGTTCGTTGGTTCGTTGGTTCGTTGGTTCGTTGGTTCGTTGGTTCGTTGGTTCGTTGGTTCGTTGGTTCGTTGGTTCGTAGGTTCGTTGGTTCGTTGGTTCGTTGGTTCGTTGGTTCGTTGGTTCGTTGGTTCGTTGGTTCGTTGGTTCGTTGGTTCGTTGGTTCGTTGGTTCGTTGGTTCGTTGGTTCGTTGGTTCGTTGGTTCGTTGGTTCGTTGGTTCGTTGGTTCGTTGGTTCGTTGTTCGTTGGTTCGTTGGTTCGTTGGTTCGTTGGTTCGTTGGTTCGTTGGTTCGTTGGTTCGTTGGTTCGTTGGTTCGTTGGTTCGTTGGTTCGTTGATTCGTTGGTTCGTTGGTTCGTTGGTTCGTTGGTTCGTTGGTTCGTTGGTTCGTTGTTTCGTTGGATCGTTGGTTCGTTGGTTCGTTGGTTCGTTGGTTCGTTGGCTCGTTGGTTCGTTGGTTCGTTTGTTTCTTTGTTTCTTTCTTTCTTTGTTCGCTGGTTCGTTGGTTCGTTGGTTCGTTGGTTCGTTGGTTCGTTGGTTCGTTGGTTCGTTGGTTCGTTGGTTCGTTGGTTCGTTGGTTCGTTGGTTCGTTGATTCGTTGGTTCGTTGGTTCGTTTGTTTCTTTGTTTCTTTCTTTCTTTCTTTGTTCGTTTGTTCGTTTGTTCGTTTGTTCGTTTGTTCGTTTGCTCGTTTGTTCGTTTGTTCTTTGGTTCGTTGGTTCGTTGGTTCGTTGGTTCGTTGGTTCGTTGGTTCGTTGGTTCGTTTGTTTCTTTGTTTCTTTCTTTCTTTGTTCGTTTGTTCGCTGGTTCGTTTGTTCGTTGGTTCGTTTGTTCGTTTGTTCGCTGGTTCGTTGGTTCGTTGGTTCGTTGGTTCGTTGGTTCGTTGGTTCGTTGGTTCGTTGGTTCGTTGGTTCGTTGGTTCGTTGGTTCGTTGGTTCGTTGGTTCGTTGGTTCGTTGGTTCGTTGGTTCGTTGGTTCGTTGGTTCGTTGGTTCGTTGGTTCGTAGGTTCGTTGGTTCGTTGGTTCGTTGGTTCGTTGGTTCGTTGGTTCGTTGGTTCGTTGGTTCGTTGGTTCGTCGGTTCGTTGGTTCGTTGGTTCGTTGGTTCGTTGGTTCGTTGGTTCGTTGGTTCGTTGGTTCGTTGGTTCGTTTGTTTCTTTGTTTCTTTCTTTCTTTGTTCGTTTGTTCGTTTGTTCGTTTGTTCGTTTGTTCGCTGGTTCGTTGGTTCGTTGGTTCGTTGGTTCGTTGGTTCGTTGGTTCGTTGGATCGTTGGTTCGTTGGTTCGTTGGTTCGTTGGTTCGTTGGTTCGTTGGTTCGTTGGTTCGTTGATTCGTTGGTTCGTTGGTTCGTTGGTTCGTTGGTTCGTTGGTTCGTTGGTTCGTTGGTTCGTTGTTTCGTTGGATCGTTGGTTCGTTGGTTCGTTGGTTCGTTGGTTCGTTGGCTCGTTGGTTCGTTGGTTCGTTTGTTTCTTTGTTTCTTTCTTTCTTTGTTCGTTGGTTCGATGGTTCGTTGGTTCGTTGGTTCGTTGGTTCGTTGGTTCGTTGGTTCGTTCGATCGTTGGTTCGTTGGTTCGTTGGTTCGTTGGTTCGTTGGTTCGTTGGTTCGTTGGTTCGTAGGTTCGTTGGTTCGTTGGTTCGTTGGTTCGTTGGTTCGTTGGTTCGTTGGTTCGTTGGTTCGTTGGTTCGTTGGTTCGTTGGTTCGTTGGTTCGTTGGTTCGTTGGTTCGTTGGTTCGTTGGTTCGTTGGTTCGCTTGTTTCTTTGTTTCTTTCTTTCTTTGTTCGTTTGTTCGTTTGTTCGTTTGTTCGTTTGTTCGCTGGTTCGTTGGTTCGTTGGTTCGTTGGTTCGTTGGTTCGTTGGTTCGTTGGATCGTTGGTTCGTTGGTTCGCTGGTTCGTTGGTTCGTTGGTTCGTTGGTTCGTTGATTCGTTGGTTCGTTGGTTCGTTGGTTCGTTGGTTCGTTGGTTCGTTGGTTCGTTGGTTCGTTGGATCGTTGGTTCGTTGGTTCGTTGGTTCGTTGGTTCGTTGGCTCGTTGGTTCGTTGGTTCGTTTGTTTCTTTGTTTCTTTCTTTCTTTGTTCGTTGGTTCGTTGGTTCGTTGGTTCGTTGGTTCGTTGATTCGTTGGTTCGTTGGTTCGTTGGTTCGTTGGTTCGTTGGTTCGTTGGTTCGTTGGTTCGTTGGTTCGTTGATTCGTTGGTTCGTTGGTTCGTTTGTTTCTTTCTCTCTTTCTTTCTTTGTTCGTTTGTTCGTTTGTTCGTTTGTTCGTTTGTTCGTTTGCTCGTTTGTTCGTTTGTTCGTTGGTTCGTTGGTTCGTTGGTTCGTTGGTTCGTTGGTTCGTTGGTTCGTTTGTTTCTTTGTTTCTTTCTTTCTTTGTTAGTTTGTTCGCTGGTTCGTTTGTGCGTTGGTTGGTTTGTTCGTTTGTTCGCTGGTTCGTTGGTTCGTTGGTTCGTTGGTTCGTTGGTTCGTTGGTTCGTTGGTTCGTTGGTTCGTTGGTTCGTTGGTTCGTTGGTTCGTTGGTTCGTTGGTTCGTTGGTTCGTTGGTTCGTTGGTTCGTTGGTTCGTAGGTTCGTTGGTTCGTTGGTTCGTTGGTTCGTTGGTTCGTTGGTTCGTTGGTTCGTTGGTTCGTTGGTTCGTTGGTTCGTTGGTTCGTTGGTTCGTTGGTTCGTTGGTTCGTTGGTTCGTTGGTTCGTTTGTTTCTTTGTTTCTTTCTTTCTTTGTTCGTTTGTTCGTTTGTTCGTTTGTTCGTTTGTTCGCTGGTTCGTTGGTTCGTTGGTTCGTTGGTTCGTTGGTTCGTTGGTTCGTTGGATCGTTGGTTCGTTGGTTCGTTGGTTCGTTGGTTCGTTGGTTCGTTGGTTCGTTGATTCGTTGGTTCGTTGGTTCGTTGGTTCGTTGGTTCGTTGGTTCGTTGGTTCGTTGGTTCGTTGTTTCGTTGGATCGTTGGTTCGTTGGTTCGTTGGTTCGTTGTTTCGTTGGCTCGTTGGTTCGTTGGTTCGTTTGTTTCTTTGTTTCTTTCTTTCTTTGTTCGTTGGTTCGATGGTTCGTTGGTTCGTTGGTTCGTTGGTTCGTTGGTTCGTTGGTTCGTTGGTTCGTTGGTTCGTTGGTTCGTTGGTTCGTTGGTTCGTTGGTTCGTTGATTCGTTGGTTCGTTGATTCGTTGGTTCGTTGGTTCGTTGGTTCGTTGGTTCGTTGGTTCGTTTGTTTCTTTGTTTGTTTGTTTCTTTCTTTCTTTGTTTGTTCGTTTGCTCGTTTGTTCGTTTGTTCGTTTGTTCGTTGGTTCGTTGGTTCGTTGGTTCGTTGGATCGTTGGTTCGTTGGTTCGTTTGTTTCTTCGTTTGTTTCTTTCTTTCTTTCTTTGTTTGTTCGTTTGTTCGTTTGTTCGTTTGCTCGTTTGTTCGTTTGTTCGTTTGTTCGTTGGTTCGTTGGTTCGTTGGTTCGTTGGTTCGTTGGTTCGTTGGTTCGTTGGATCGTTGGTTCGTTGGTTCGTTGGTTCGTTGGTTCGTTGGTTCGTTGGTTCGTTGGTTCGTTGGTTCGTTGGTTCGTTGGTTCGTTGGTTCGTTGGTTCGTAGGTTCGTTGGTTCGTTGGTTCGTTGGTTCGTTGATTCGTTGGTTCGTTGGTTCGTTGGTTCGTTGGTTCGTTGGTTCGTTGGTTCGTTGGTTCGTTGTTTCGTTGGATCGTTGGTTCGTTGGTTCGTTGGTTCGTTGGTTCGTTGGCTCGTTGGTTCGTTGGTTCGTTTGTTTCTTTGTTTCTTTCTTTCTTTGTTCGTTGGTTCGATGGTTCGTGGGTTCGTTGGTTCGTTGGTTCGTTGGTTCGTTGGTTCGTTGGTTCGTTGGTTCGTTGGTTCGTTGGTTCGTTGGTTCGTTGGTTCGTTGGTTCGTAGGTTCGTTGGTTCGTTGGTTCGTTGGTTCGTTGGTTCGTTGGTTCGTTGGTTCGTTGGTTCGTTGTTTCGTTGGTTCGTTGGTTCGTTGGTTCGTTGGTTCGTTGGTTCGTTGGTTCGTTGGTTCGCTTGTTTCTTTGTTTCTTTCTTTCTTTGTTCGTTTGTTCGTTTGTTCGTTTGTTCGTTTGTTCGCTGGTTCGTTGGTTCGTTGGTTCGTTGGTTCGTTGGTTCGTTGGTTCGTTGGATCGTTGGTTCGTTGGTTCGCTGGTTCGTTGGTTCGTTGGTTCGTTGGTTCGTTGGTTCGTTGGATCGTTGGTTCGTTGGTTCGTTGGTTCGTTGGTTCGTTGGCTCGTTGGATCGTTGGTTCGTTTGTTTCTTTGTTTCTT
>NW_027487575.1:0-14434 GCF_050908995.1 Andrena cerasifolii | reverse complement strand
TTTTTTAAAAAATTAAAAAATTTTAAAAAAAATTTTAAAAAATTTAAAAAATTTAAAAAAATTATAAGAAAATTAAAAAAAAATTAAAATTTAAAAAAATTAAAAAAGTAAAATAAAAGAAAAATTAAAAATTAAAAAATTTAAAAATTTTAAAAATTTTTTAAAATTTATTTTAAAAAATTTGTTTTAATTTTTTAAATTTTTTTTTAATTTTTATTTTTCTTTTATTTTACTTTTTTAATTTTTTTAAATTTTAATTTTTTTTTAATTTTCTTATAATTTTTTTTAAATTTTTTAAATTTTTTAAAATTTTTTTTAAAATTTTTTAATTTTTTAAAATTTTTTTTAAAATTTTTTTTAAAAAATTTGTTTTAATTTTTTAACAATTTTTAAAATTTTTTTTTTAATTTTTATTTTTCTTTTATTTTACTTTTTTAATTTTTTTAAATTTAAATTTTTTTTAATTTTCTTATAATTTTTTTTTAAATTTTTTAAATTTTTTAAAATTTTTTTTTAAATTTTTTAATTTTTTTTAAATTTTTTTAAAATTTATTTTAAAAAATTTGTTTTAATTTCATAACAATTTTTAAATTTTTTTTAAAAAAATTTATATTTGTTTTATTTTACTTTTTAAATTTTTTTAAAATTTTATGTTTTTTTTAATTTTCTTATAAATTTTTTAATTTTTTTAATTTTTTTAATTTTTTTAATTTTTAAAATTTTTTTTTAAATTTTTAAAATTTTTAAAATTTTTTTTAAATTTTTAAATTTTTTTAAAATTTTTTTAAAATTTTTAAAAATTTTTTTTAAATTTTTTTTGAATTTTTTTTTAAATTTTTTTGAAAATTTAAAAATTTTATTTTTATATTTTAATTTTTTTTATTTTTTTTTTAATTTTTTTGAAAATTTTCTAAAAAATTTTTGAAAATTTAAAAAATTTTTTTTTTAATTTTTTAAATTTTTTTTTTAAATTTTTGTATAACTTTTTTATTTTTTTTAATTTTTTAAAAAAAAATTTGAAAATTTTTTAAAGTTATTTTGAAAATATTTTAAAATTTTTTGAAAATTTTTAAATAAATTTATTTAATTTTTTTATATTCTTTAATTTTTTTAAATTTCTTTTTTTCTTTTAAATTTTTGTATATTTTTTTTATTTAAATTTTTTTTAAATTTTTTTATTTTAATTTTTTTAAAATTTTTTTAAAAAAAATTTGAAATTTTTAAAAAATTTTTTTTCAATTTTTTTAAACATTTTTTATTTAATTTTTTTAAATTTTAAATTTTTTAAAATTTTTTTTTTATATTTAATTTTTTTTTCAATTTTCTAAAAAAAATTTTAAATTTTTTTCAAATTATTTAAAATTTTTAAAAAATTTTCTTAAAATTTTTTTTAAAATTTATTTTAAAAAATTTGTTTTAATTTTTAAAATTTTTTTTTTAATTTTTATTTTTCTATTATTTTACTTTTTTAATTTTTTCAAATTTAAAATTTTTTTTAATTTTCTTATAATTTTTTTAAAATTTTTAAAATTTTTTAAAATTTTTTTTAAAATTTTTTAATTTTTTAAAAATTTTTTTAAAATTTTTTTTTTAAAAAATTTGTTTTAATTTTTTAACAATTTTTAATTTTTTTTAAATTTTTATTTTTCTTTTATTTTATTTTTAAATTTTTTTAAAAATTTTATATGTTTTTTTTAATTTTCTTATAAATTTTTTATTTTTTTTTAATTTTTAAAATTTTTTAAATTTTTTTAACTTTTTAAAATTTTTTAAAATTCTTTTAAATTTTTTTTGAAAATTTTTTAAAAATTTTTTGAAAATTTTTTAAAAATTTTTTGAAAATTTTTTAAAAAATTTTTGAAATTTTTTAAATTTTTGTTTTAAATTATTATTTTTTTTTTAATTTTATTTGTTTATTTTTTTTAATTTCTTTTATTTTTCTTTTAACTTTTTGTATACTTATTTTTATTTTAAATTTTTTTATATTTTAATTTTTTTATTTTTTTTAATTTTTTTGAAAATTTTTTAAAATTTTTTTTAAAATTTTTTTATATTTTTTATTTAATTTTTTAAAAAATTTTGATAATTTTTAAAATTTTTTAAATTTTTTTTTTAAAATTTTTTAAAAATTTTTTTTAAAAAAATTGTTTTAATTTTTAAAAATTTTTTTTAATTTATATTTTTCTTTTATTTTACGTTTTTAATTTTTTTAAATTTAAATTTTTTTTAATTTTCTTATAATTTTTTTTAAATTTTTTAAATTTTTTAAAATTTTTTTTTAAATTTTTTAATTTTTTTAAAAAATTTGTTTTAATTTTTTAACAATTTTTAATTTTTTTTTTAATTTTTATTTTTCTTTTATTTTACTTTTTTAATTTTTTTAAATTTATTTTTTTTTAATTTTCTTATAATTTTTTTAAAATTTTTAAAATTTTTTAAAATTTTTTTGAAAATTTTTTAAAAATTTTTTTAAATTTTTTTTTTAAAAAATTTGTTTTAATTTTTTAACAATTTTTAATTTTTTTTTAAAATTTTTATTTTTCTTTTATTTTACTTTTTTAATTTTTTAAATTTAATTTTTTTAATTTTCTTATAAATTTTTTATTTTTTTTAATTTTTAAAATTTTTTAAAATTTTTTTAAAATTTTTTTGAAAAATTTAAAAAAATTTTTTTTTAATTTTTTTATATTTTTTATAATTTTTTTTAAAATTTTTTAATATTTTTTAAATTGAAAAAAATTCTTTATTTTTTATTTTATTTTAATTTTAAAAAATTTTTTATTTATTTTTGTTTTAAATTATTATTTTTTTCAATTTTTATATGTTTATTTTTTTTAATTTCTTTTATTTTTCTTTTAAATTTTTGTATATTTTTGTTTATTTTAATTTTTTTTATATTTTAAAATTTTTTATTTTTTTTTATTTTCTTTGAAAATTTTCTAAAATTTTTTGAAAATTTAAAATTTTTTTTTTTAAATTTTTTAATTTTTTTTTTAATTTTTATTTAACTTTTTTATTTTTTTAATTTTTAAAAAAAAAATTGAAAATTTTTTTAAATTTTTTTGAAAATTTTTTAAAAATTTTTTGAAAATTTTTAAAAATTTTTTTTTAAAGTTTTATTTAATTTTTGTTATTTTTTAATTTTTTAAAAAGAAATTTGAAAATTTTTTAAAATTTTTTTGAAAATTTTTTAAAATTTTTTTTAAATTTTTTTATATTTTTCACAATTTTTTTTATTTTTTTTATATTTTTTAAATTTAAAAAAAATTCTTTATTTTTTACTTTATTTTAATTATAAAATTTTTTTTATTTATTTTTGTTTTAAATTATTATTTTTTTAATTTTTATTTGTTTATTTTTTTAAACTTCTTTTATTTTTCTTTTAAATTCTTGTATATTTTTTTTATATTTTAAAATTTGTTTACTTTAATTTTTTTTTTATTTTAAAAAAATTTTAAAAATTTTTTATATTTTTTAAAAAATTTGTTTTAATTTTTTAACAATTTTTATATTTTTTTTTAAATTTTTATTTTTCTTTTATTTTACATTTTTAATTTTTAAATTTAAAATTTTTTTTTAATTTCCTTATAATTTTTTTATTTTTTTAAATTTTTAAATTTTTTAAAAATTTTTTTATAAATTTTTAAATTTTTTAAAATTTTTTTAAATTTTTTTTAAAATTTTTATATAACTTTTTTTATTTTTTTTTTAATTTTTTAAAATTTTTTTTAAAATTTTTTTATATTTTTTTTTAAATTTTTTTCAATTTTTTTTAATTTTTTTGAAAATTTTTTAAAATTTTTTGAAATTTTTTTAAAATTTTTTTAAAATTTTTTTTATATTTTTTATTTAATTTTTTTAAAATTTTTATTTAACTTTTTTTATTTTTTTTAATTTTTTAGAATTTTTTTAAAATTTTTTATAAATTTTTTTAAAAATTTTTAAAATTTTTTTTAAAATTTTTATTTTTCTTTTATTTTACTTTTTTAATTTTTTTAAATTTTAAATGTTTTTTTTTTAATTTTCTTATAAATTTTTTATTTTTTTAAATTTTTAAATTTTTTTAAAATTTTTTTTATAAATTTTTAAATTTTTTAAAATTTTTTTAATTTTTTTTTTAAATTTTTATTTAACTTTTTTTATTTTTTGAAAATTTTTGAAAATTTTTTGAAAATTTTTTAATATTTTTTATTTAATTTTTTTAAAATTTGTATTTAATTTTTTAAATTTTTTTATAAATTTTTTTTAAATTTAAAATTTTTAAATTTTTTTTTTAATTTTTTACAAAAAATTTTTTAATTTTGTTTATATTTTTAAAATTTAAATTTTTTTAAATCTAAATTTTTTTAAATTTTCTTTACTTTAATTTTTTTTAAATTTAAAAAAAATTTAATTTTTTTAAAATTATTTCTTTTTATTTCAAAAAACGTTTTTTTAATTTTTTTAAATTTTTTAAAATTTTTATTTAACTTTTTTTTTAATTTTTTTAATTTTTACAAATTTTTTTTAAATTTTTTTACATTTTTTAAATTTAAAAAAAAATTTCTTTATTTTTTATTTTATTTTAATTTTAAAATTTTTTTTATTTATTTTTGTTTTAAATTATTATTTTTTTTAATTTTTATTTGTTTATTTTTTTTAATTTCTTTTATTTTTCTTTTAAATTTTTGTATATCTTTTTATTTAAAATTTTTTTTATATTTTAAAATTTTTTTACTTTAATTTTTTTTATTATTTTAAAAAAATTTTTAAAATTTTTTTATATTTTTTAAAAAAATTGTTTTAATTTTTTAACAATTTTTTTTAAATGTTTTAAAAAAAAATTTTTAATTTTTTTCTCAATTTTTGTAAAAAATTTTTATTTAATTTTTTAAAATTTAAAGAGGAAATTTTTTTTTTTTAATTTTTTTAAAAATTTAAATTTTTTTTTCAAATTATTTAAAAAATTTTAAATTTTTTTAAAAATTTTTAAATTTTTTTAAAAAATTTTAAATTTTTTTAAAAATTTTTTTGAAAATTTTTTAAAATTTTTTTAAAATTTTTTTTATATTTTTTACAAATTTTTTTTTAATTTTTTTACATTTTTAAATTTAAAAAAATTTCTTTATTTTTTATTTTATTTTAATTTTAAAATTTATTTATTTATTTTTGTTTTATATTATTATTTTTTTTAATTTTGATTTGTTTATTTTTTTAAACTTCTTTTATTTTTCTTTTAAATTTTTGTATATTTTTTTTTATATTTTAAAATTTGTTTACTTTAATTTTTTTTTATTTTAAAAAAATTTTAAAAATTTTTATATTTTTTAAAAAATTTGTTTTAATTTTTTAACAATTTTTATATTTTTTTTTAAATTTTTATTTTTCTTTTATTTTACATTTTTAATTTTTAAATTTAAAATTTTCTTTTTTAATTTCCTTATAATTGTTTTATTTTTTTAAATTTTTAAATTTTTTTAAAATTTTTTTATAAATTTTTAAATTTTTTAAAATTTTTTTAATTTTTTTTTTAAATTTTTATTTAACTTTTTTTTATTTTTTTTTAATTTTTTAAAATTTTTTTTAAATTTTTTTATATTTTTTATTTAATTTTTTTAAAATTTTTATTTAATTTTTTAAATTTTTTTATAATTTTTTTTTAAATTTAAAAAAAAATTAATTTTTTTAAAATTATTTCTTTTTATTTCAAAAAACGTTTTTTTAATTTTTTTAAATTTTTTTAAAATTTTTATTGAACTTTTTTTAATTTTTTTTAATTTTTTAAAATTTTTTTGAAAATTTTTTGAAATTTTTTTAAAATTTTTTTAAAATTTTTTTTATACTTTTTATTTAATTTTTTTTAAATTTTTATTTAACTTTTTTTATTTTTTTTAATTTTTTAAATTTTTTTTAAAATTTTTTATAAATTTTTTTAAAAATTTTTTAAAATTTTTTTAAAATTTTTTTTAACATTTATTTTAAAAAATTTGTTTTAATTTCTTAACAATTTTTAAAATTTTTTTTAAAATTTTTATTTTTCTTTTATTTTACTTTTTTAATTTTTTTAAATTTTAAATGTTTTTTTTTAATTTTCTTATAAATTTTTTATTTTTTTAAATTTTTAAATTTTTTAAAATTTTTTTTATAAATTTTTAAATTTTTTAAAATTTTTTTAATTTTTTTTTTAAATTTTTATTTAACTTTTTTTATTTTTTGAAAATTTTTGAAAATTTTTTGAAAATTTTTTAATATTTTACATTTAATTTTTTTAAAATTTGTATTTAATTTTTTAAATTTTTTTATAAATTTTTTTTAAATTTAAAATTTTTAAATTTTTTTTTTAATTTTTTACAAAAAATTTTTTAATTTTGTTTATATTTTTAAAATTTAAATTTTTTTTAAATCTAAATTTTTTAAATTTTCTTGACTTTAATTTTTTTTAAATTTAAAAAAAATTTAATTTTTTTAAAATTATTTCTTTTTATTTCAAAAAACGTTTTTTTAATTTTTTTAAATTTTTTAAAATTTTTATTTAACTTTTTTTTAATTTTTTTAATTTTTACAAATTTTTTTTAAATTTTTTTACATTTTTTAAATTTAAAAAAAAATTTCTTTATTTTTTATTTTATTTTAATTTTAAAATTTTTTTTATTTATTTTTGTTTTAAATTATTATTTTTTTTAATTTTTATTTGTTTATTTTTTTTAATTTCTTTTATTTTTCTTTTAAATTTTTGTATATCTTTTTATTTAAAATTTTTTTTATATTTTAAAATTTTTTTTCTTTAATTTTTTTTTATTATTTTAAAAAAATTTTTAAAATTTTTTTATATTTTTTAAAAAAATTGTTTTAATTTTTTAACAATTTTTTTTAAATGTTTTAAAAAAAAATTTTTAATTTTTTTCTCAATTTTTGTAAAAAATTTTTATTTAATTTTTTAAAATTTAAAGAGAAAATTTTTTTTTTAAATTTTTTTAAAAATTAAAAAAATTTTTTTCAAATTATTTAAAAAATTTTAAATTTTTTTAAAAAATTTTAAATTTTTTTAAAAAATTTTAAATTTTTTTAAAAAATTTTAAATTTTTTTAAAAAATTTTAAATTTTTTTAAAAAATTTTAAATTTTTTTAAAAATTTTTTTGAAAATTTTTTAAAATTTTTTTAAAATTTTTTTTATATTTTTTACAAATTTTTTTTTAATTTTTTTACATTTTTTAAATTTAAAAAAATTTCTTTATTTTTTATTTTATTTTAATTTTAAAATTTATTTATTTATTTTTATTATTATTTTTTTTAATTTTGATTTGTTTATTTTTTTAAACTTCTTTTATTTTTCTTTTAAATTTTTGTATATTTTTTTTTATATTTTAAAATTTGTTTACTTTAATTTTTTTTTATTTTAAAAAAATTTTAAAAATTTTTATATTTTTTAAAAAATTTGTTTTAATTTTTTAACAATTTTTATATTTTTTTTAAAATTTTTATTTTTCTTTTATTTTACATTTTTAATTTTTAAATTTAAAATTTTCTTTTTTAATTTCCTTATAATTGTTTTATTTTTTTAAATTTTTAAATTTTTTTAAAATTTTTTTATAAATTTTTAAATTTTTTAAAATTTTTTTAATTTTTTTTTTAAATTTTTATTTAACTTTTTTTATTTTTTTTTAATTTTTTAAAATTTTTTTTAAATTTTTTTATATTTTTTATTTAATTTTTTTAAAATTTTTATTTAATTTTTTAAATTTTTTTATAATTTTTTTTTAAATTTAAAAAAAATTTAATTTTTTTAAAATTATTTCTTTTTATTTCAAAAAACGTTTTTTTAATTTTTTTAAATTTTTTTAAAATTTTTATTTAACTTTTTTTAATTTTTTTCAATTTTTTTAAATTTTTTTGAAAATTTTTTAAAATTTTTTGAAATTTTTTTAAAATTTTTTTAAAATTTTTTTATATTTTTTATTTAATTTTTTAAAATTTTTATTTAACTTTTTTTATTTTTTTTAATTTTTTAAAATTTTTTTAAAATTTTTTATAAATTTTTTTAAAAATTTTTTAAAATTTTTTTAAAATTTTTTTTAACATTTATTTTAAAAAATTTGTTTTAATTTCTTAACAATTTTTAAAATTTTTTTTAAAATTTTTATTTTTCTTTTATTTTACTTTTTTAATTTTTTTAAATTTTAAATGTTTTTTTTTAATTTTCTTATAAATTTTTTATTTTTTTAAATTTTTAAATTTTTTTAAAATTTTTTTTATAAATTTTTAAATTTTTAAAAATTTTTTTAATTTTTTTTTTAAATTTTTATTTAACTTTTTTTATTTTTCGAAAATTTTTGAAAATTTTTTGAAAATTTTTTAATATTTTTTATTTAATTTTTTTAAAATTTGTATTTGATTTTTTAAATTTTTTTATAAATTTTTTTTAAATTTAAAATTTTTAAAATTTTTTTTTAATTTTTTACAAAAAATTTTTTAATTTTGTTTATATTTTTAAAATTTAAATTTTTTTTAAATCTAAATTTTTTAAAATTTTCTTTACTTTAATTTTTTTTAAATTTAAAAAAAATTTAATTTTTTTAAAATTATTTCGTTTTATTTCAAAAAACGTTTTTTTTAATTTTTTTAAATTTTTTAAAATTTTTATTTAACTTTTTTTTTAATTTTTTTAATTTTTACAAATTTTTTTTAAATTTTTTTACATTTTTTAAATTTAAAAAAAAATTTCTTTATTTTTTATTTTATTTTAATTTTAAAATTTTTTTTAAAATTTTTTTATATTTTTTACAAATTTTTTTTTAATTTTTTTACATTTTTTAAATTTAAAAAATTTCTTTATTTTTTATTTTATTTTAATTTTAAAATTTTTTTTATTTATTTTTGTTTTCAATTATTATTTTTTTAATTTTTATTTGTTTATTTTTTTAAATTTCTTTTATTTTTCTTTTAAATTTTTGTATATTTTTTTATTTTAAATTTTTTTTATATTTTAAAATTTATTTACTTTAATTTTTTTTATTTTTTTTAAAAATTTGTTTTAATTTTTTAACAATTTTTAATTTTTTTTAAATTTTTATTTTTCTTTTGTTTTACTTTTTTAATTTTTTTAAATTTTAAATGTTTTTTTTTAATTTTCTTATAATTTTTTTACTTTTTTAAATTTTTAAATTTTTTTTAAATTTTTTTTTAAATTTTTTGAAAATTTTTTTTTAAATTTTTTGAAAATTTTTTTTTAAATTTTTTGAAAATTTTTAAAAAATTTTTTGAAAAATTTTTAAAATTTTTTTGAAAGTCTAAAAAAAAATTTTTTAAATTTCTTTTTTAATTTTTATTTAACTTTTTATATTTTTTTTATTTTTTTAAATTTTTTTGAAAATTTTTTAAAATTTTTTGAAAATTTTTTAAAATTTTTTTTAAAATTTTTTTATATTTTTTATTTAATTTTTTTTAAATTTTTATTTAACTTTTTTTATTTTTTTTAATTTTTTAAATTTTTTTTGAAAATTTTTAAAATTTTCTTAAAAATTTTTTATAATTTTTTTAAAAAAATTTTTAAATTTTTTTTTTAAAAAATTTGTTTTAATTTTTTAACAATTTTTAATTTTTTTTTTAAATTTTTATTTTTCTTTTATTTTACTTTTTTAATTTTTTAAATTTAATTTTTTTAATTTTCTTATAATTTTTTTTAAATTTTTAAAATTTTTTAAAATTTTTTTGAAAATTTTTTAAAAAATTTTTGAAATTTTTTAAATTTTTGTTTTAAATTATTATTTTTTTTTAAATTTTATTTGTTTATTATTTTTAATTTCTTTTATTTTTCTTTTAAATTTTTGTATATTTTTTTTTATTTTAAATTTTTTTATATTTTAATTTTTTTGAAAATTTTTTAAAATTTTTTTTAAAAT
Source organism: Andrena cerasifolii (assembly GCF_050908995.1). Taxonomy (NCBI): domain Eukaryota; kingdom Metazoa; phylum Arthropoda; class Insecta; order Hymenoptera; family Andrenidae; genus Andrena; species Andrena cerasifolii. The sequence continues at coordinate 4,555 of NW_027487575.1, read as the reverse complement.
TTTTGATAATTTTTAAAATTTTTTAAAATTTTTTTTTAAAATTTTTTAAAAATTTTTTTAAAAATTATTTTAAAAATTTTTTTTTAATTTTTTAACAATTTTTAAAAAATTTTTTTTAATTTTTATTTTTCTTTTATTTTACTTTTTTAATTTTTTTAAATTTAATTTTTTTCTAATTTTCTTATAATTTTTTTTAAATTTTTTAAATTTTTTAAAATTTTTTTTTAAATTTTTTAATTTTTTTTTAAATTTTTTTAAATTTATTTTAAAAAAATTGTTTTAATTTCTTAACAATTTTTAAATTTTTTTAAAAAAAATTTATATTTGTTTTATTTTACTTTTTAAATTTTTTTTTAAATTTTATGTTTTTTTTAATTTTCTTATAAATTTTTTAATTTTTTTAATTTTTTTAATTTTTAAATTTTTTTTTTAAATTTTTTAATTTTTTTAAAATTTTTTTCAACTTTTTTTAAAAATTTTTTAAAAATTTTTTTGAATTTTTTTTTAAATTTTTTTGAAAATTTAAAAAAAATTTTTTTTATTTTTATTTTTCTTTTATTTTCCTTTTTTAATTTTTTTAAATGTAAAATTTTTTTTAATTTTCTTATAATTTTTTTTTAAATTTTTTAATTTTTTTTCAATTTTTTTAAAAATTTTTTATTTAATTTTTTTAAATTTTAAATTTTTTTAAAATTTTTTTTTATATTTAATTTTTTTTTCAATTTTCTAAAAAATTTTTAAATTTTTTTCAAATTATTTAAAATTTTTAAAAAATTTTTTAAAAATTTTTTTAAAATTTATTTTAAAAATTTGTTTTAATTTTTTAAATTTTTTTTTAATTTTTATTTTTCTTTTATTTTACTTTTTTAATTTTTTTAAATTTTAATTTTTTTTTAATTTTCTTATAATTTTTTTTAAATTTTTTAAATTTTTTAAAATTTTTTTTAAAATTTTTTAATTTTTTTTAAATTTTTTTTAAAATTTTTTTTAAAAAATTTGTTTTAATTTTTTAACAATTTTTAAAATTTTTTTTTTAATTTTTATTTTTCTTTTATTTTACTTTTTTAATTTTTTTTAAATTTAAATTTTTTTTAATTTTCTTATAATTTTTTTTTAAATTTTTTAAATTTTTTAAAATTTTTTTTTAAATTTTTTAATTTTTTTTAAATTTTTTTAAAATTTATTTTAAAAAATTTGTTTTAATTTCATAACAATTTCTAAATTTTTTTTAAAAAAATTTATATTTGTTTTATTTTACTTTTTAAATTTTTTTTAAATTTTATGTTTTTTTTAATTTTCTTATAAATTTTTTAATTTTTTTAATTTTTTTAATTTTTTTAATTTTTAAAATTTTTTTTTAAATTTTTAAAATTTTTAAAATTTTTTTTAAATTTTTAAATTTTTTTAAAATTTTTTTAAAATTTTTAAAAATTTTTTTTAAATTTTTTTTGAATTTTTTTTAAAATTTTTTTGAAAATTTAAAAATTTTTTTTTTATATTTTAATTTTTTTTATTTTTTTTTAATTTTTTTGAAAATTTTCTAAAAAATTTTTGAAAATTTAAAAAATTTTTTTTTTAATTTTTTAAATTTTTTTTTTAAATTTTTATATAACTTTTTTATTTTTTTTAATTTTTTAAAAAAAAATTTGAAAATTTTTTAAAGTTATTTTGAAAATATTTTAAAATTTTTTGAAAATTTTTAAATAAATTTATTTAATTTTTTTATATTCTTTAATTTTTTTTAAATTTCTTTTTTTCTTTTAAATTTTTGTATATTTTTTTTATTTAAATTTTTTTAAAATTTTTTTATTTTAATTTTTTTTAAATTTTTTTAAAAAAAATTTGAAATTTTTAAAAAATTTTTTTTCAATTTTTTTAAACATTTTTTATTTAATTTTTTTAAATTTTAAATTTATTAAAATTTTTTTTTATATTTAATTTTTTTTTCAATTTTCTAAAAAAAATTTTAAATTTTTTTCAAATTATTTAAAATTTTTAAAAAATTTTCTTAAAATTTTTTTTAAAATTTATTTTAAAAAATTTGTTTTAATTTTTAAAATTTTTTTTTTAATTTTTATTTTTCTTTTATTTTACTTTTTTAATTTTTTTAAATTTAAAATTTTTTTTAATTTTCTTATAATTTTTTTAAAATTTTTAAAATTTTTTAAAATTTTTTTTAAAATTTTTTAATTTTTTAAAAATTTTTTAAAAATTTTTTTTAAAAAAATTGTTTTAATTTTTAAAAATTTTTTTTAATTTATATTTTTCTTTTATTTTACGTTTTTAATTTTTTTAAATTTAAATTTTTTTTAATTTTCTTATAATTTTTTTTAAATTTTTTAAATTTTTTAAAATTTTTTTTAAAATTTTTTAATTTTTTTAAAAAATTTGTTTTAATTTTTTAACAATTTTTAATTTTTTTTTAAATTTTTATTTTTCTTTTATTTTACTTTTTTAATTTTTTTTAAATTTATTTTTTTTTAATTTTCTTATAATTTTTTTAAAATTTTTTAAATTTTTTAAAATTTTTTTGAAAATTTTTTAAAAATTTTTTTAAATTTTTTTTTTAAAAAATTTGTTTTAATTTTTTAACAATTTTTAATTTTTTTTTTAAATTTTTATTTTTCTTTTATTTTACTTTTTTAATTTTTTAAATTTAATTTTTTTAATTTTCTTATAATTTTTTTAAAATTTTTTAAATTTTTTAAAAATTTTTTTTAAAATTTTTTAATTTTTTAAAAATTTTTTTTAAATTTTTTTTTTAAAAAATTTTTTTAAAATTTTTTTTTTAAAAATTTGTTTTAATTTTTTAACAATTTTTAATTTTTTTTTAAATTTTTATTTTTCTTTTATTTTATTTTTAAATTTTTTTAAAATTTTATGTTTTTTTTAATTTTCTTATAAATTTTTTATTTTTTTTTAATTTTTAAAATTTTTTAAAATTTTTTTAACTTTTTAAAATTTTTTAAAATTCTTTTAAATTTTTTTTGAAAATTTTTTAAAAATTTTTTGAAAATTTTTTAAAATTTTTTGAAAATTTAAAAAAATTTTTTTTTTTAATTTTTTAAAATTTTTTTTTAAATTTTTATTTAATTTTTTTATTTTTTTAAATTTTTTTGAAAATTTTTTTAAATTTTTTAAAATTTTTTTTAAATTTTTTTTAATTTTTTTTATATTTTTTATTTATTTTTTTTTTTAAATTTTTATTTAACTTTTTTATTTTTTTTTTAATTTTTTAAAATTTTTTTTGAAAATTTTTTTAAATTTTTTAAATTTTTTTTTTAAAATTTTTTTTAAATTTTTTTTTAAAAAAATTGTTTTAATTTTTTAATTTTTTTTTAATTTTATTTTTCTTTTATTCTACTTTTTTAATTTTTTTAAATTTAATTTTTTTTTAATTTTCTTATAATTTTTTTTAAATTTTTTTAAATTTTTTAAAACTTTTTTAAAATTTTTTAATTTTTTTTTTTAAATCTTTATATTTGTTTTATTTTACTTTTTAAATTTTTTTTTAAAAATTTTATGTTTTTTTTTAATTTTCTTATAAATTTTTTATTTTTTTTAATTTTTAAAATTTTTTAAAATTTTTTTTAAATTTTTTTGAAAAATTTAAAAAATTTTTTTTTAATTTTTTTATATTTTTTATAATTTTTTTAAATTTTTTTATATTTTTTAAATTGAAAAAAAATTCTTTATTTTTTATTTTATTTTAATTTTAAAAATTTTTTATTTATTTTTGTTTTAAATTATTATTTTTTTCAATTTTTATATGTTTATTTTTTTTTAATTTCTTTTATTTTTCTTTTAAATTTTTGTATATTTTTGTTTATTTTAATTTTTTTTATATTTTAAAATTTTTATTTTTTTTATTTTCTTTGAAAATTTTCTAAAATTTTTTTGAAAATTTAAAATTTTTTTTTTTAAATTTTTTAATTTTTTTTTAATTTTTATTTAACTTTTTTATTTTTTTAATTTTTAAAAAAAAAAATTGAAAATTTTTTAAAATTTTTTTGAAAATTTTTTAAAAATTTTTTGAAAATTTTTAAAAATTTTTTTTAAAGTTTTATTTAATTTTTGTTATTTTTTTAATTTTTTAAAAAGAAATTTGAAAATTTTTTAAAATTTTTTTGAAAATTTTTTAAAATTTTTTTAAAATTTTTTTATATTTTTCACAATTTTTTTTATTTTTTTTATATTTTTTAAATTTAAAAAAAATTCTTTATTTTTTACTTTATTTTAATTATAAAATTTTTTTTATTTATTTTTGTTTTAAATTATTATTTTTTTAATTTTTATTTGTTTATTTTTTTAAACTTCTTTTATTTTTCTTTTAAATTCTTGTATATTTTTTTTATATTTTAAATTTGTTTACTTTATTTTTTTTTTATTTTAAAAAAATTTTAAAAATTTTTTATATTTTTTAAAAAATTTGTTTTAATTTTTTAACAATTTTTATATTTTTTTTTAAATTTTTATTTTTCTTTTATTTTACATTTTTAATTTTTAAATTTAAAATTTTTTTTTAATTTCCTTATAATTTTTTTATTTTTTAAAT
>NW_027487574.1:0-14435 GCF_050908995.1 Andrena cerasifolii | reverse complement strand
AAAGCGCAATTTTGTGCGTTCTGAAAACTTTCGCCAGATTTTGCCCAATATATCATGAGAACATGAAGTGGAAAGAGGTATACTAAATCTCAGCTTCAAAGGCATCGCTTTAAAGTTGCTAATATGAGGCGCATTCCTTTCAAGAGGCGTTCGAAAATTCTGCGTCTCTTCGTTAAACACTCACTGTCTCGAAATATCTGCGCCACTTCTCGCTCTTTGATTTGCTCTCCGGAGACGTTACTTTGTGCCATCCCTTTCGACGGCATGTTCTCCTGTTACAAAGCGCAATTTTGTGCATTCTGAAAATTTTCATCAGATATTGGCCAATATATCATGAGAACATGAAGTGGAAAGAGGTATACTAAATTTCAGGTTCAAATGCATCGCCTTAAAGTTGCCAATAAGAGGCGGAGGCCTTTCAAGAGGCGTTCGAAAATTCTGCGTCTCTTCGTTTAACAGTCACTGTCTCGAAACATATGCGCCACTCCTCGCTCTTTGATTTGCTCTCCGGAGACGTTACTTTGTGCCTTCTCTTTCGACGGCATGTTCTCCTGTTACAAAGCGCAATTTTGTGCGTTCTGAAAATTTCCGCCAGATTTTGCCCAATATATCATGAGAACATGAAGTGGAAAGAGGTATACTAAATCTCAGCTTCAAAGGCATCGCTTTAAAGTTGCTAATATGAGGCGCATTCCTTTCAAGAGGCGTTCGAAAATTCTGCGTCTCTTCGTTAAACAGTCACTGTCTCGAAACATCTGCGCCACTCCTCGCTCGTCGATTTGCTCTCCGGAGACGTTACTTGTGCCATCTCTTTCAACGGCATGATCTCCTGTTACAAAGCGAAATTTTGTGCATTCTGAAAATATTCGCCAGATTTTGGCCAATATATCATGAGAACATGAAGTGGAAAGAGGTATACTAAATCTCAGCTTCAAAGGCATCGCTTTAAAGTTGATAATATGAGGCGCATTCCTTTCAAGAGGCGTTCGAAAATTCTGCGTCTCTTCGTTAAACAGTCTCTGTCTCGAAACTTCTGCCCCACTTCTCGCTCACTGATTTGCTCTCCGGAGACGTTACTTTGTGCCATCCCTTTCGACCGCATGTTCTCCTGTAACAAAGCGCAATTTTGTGCGTTCTGAAAATTTTCGCCAGATTTTGGCCAATATATCATGAGAACATGAAGTGGAAAGAGGTATACTAAATTTCCGCTTCAAATGCATCACCTTAAAGTTGCCAATAAGAGGCGCAGCCCTTTCAAGAGGTGTTCGAAAATTCTGCGTCTCTTCGTTAAACACTCACTGTCTCAAAACATCTGCGCCACTTCTCGCTCTTTGATTTGCTCTCCGGAGACGTTACTTTGTGCCATCCGTTTCGACGGCATGTTCTCCTGTTACAAAGCGCAATTTTGTGCGTTCTGAAAACTTTCGCCAGATTTTGCCCAATATATCATGAGAACATGAAGTGGAAAGAGGTATACTAAATCTCAGCTTCAAAGGCATCGCTTTAAAGTTGCTAATATGAGGCGCATTCCTTTCAAGAGGCGTTCGAAAATTCTGCGTCTCTTCGTTAAACAGTCTCTGTCTCGAAACTTCTGCCCCACTTCTCGCTCACTGATTTGCTCTCCGGAGACGTTACTTGGTGCCATCCCTTTCGACCGCATGTTCTCCTGTAACAAAGCGCAATTTTGTGCGTTCTGAAAATTTTCGCAAGATTTTGGCCAATATATCATGAGAACATGAAGTGGAAAGAGGTATAATAAATTTCCGCTTCAAATGCATCGCCGTAAAGTTGCTAATAAGAGGCGCAGGCCTTTCAAGAGGCGTTCGAAAATTCTGCGTCTCTTCGTTAAACACTCACTGTCTCGAAATATCTGCGCCACTTCTCGCTCTTTGATTTGCTCTCCGGAGACGTTACTTTGTGCCATCCCTTTCGACGGCATGTTCTCCTGTTACAAAGCGCAATTTTGTGCATTCTGAAAATTTTCATCAGATATTGGCCAATATATCATGAGAACATGAAGTGGAAAGAGGTATACTAAATTTCAGGTTCAAATGCATCGCCTTAAAGTTGCCAATAAGAGGCGGAGGCCTTTCAAGAGGCGTTCGAAAATTCTGCGTCTCTTCGTTTAACAGTCACTGTCTCGAAACATATGCGCCACTCCTCGCTCTTTGATTTGCTCTCCGGAGACGTTACTTTGTGCCATCTCTTTCGACGGCATGTTCTCCTGTTACAAAGCCCAATGTTGTGCATTCTGAAAATTTTCGCCAAATTTGGGCCAATGTATCAGGAGAACATGAAGTGGAAAGAGGTATACTAAATCTCAGCTTCAAAGGCATCGCTTTAAAGTTGCTAATATGAGGCGCATTCCTTTCAAGAGGCGTTCGAAAATTCTGCGTCTCTTCGTTAAACAGTCTCTGTCTCGAAACTTCTGCCCCACTTCTCGCTCACTGATTTGCTCTCCGGAGACGTTACTTGGTGCCATCCCTTTCGACCGCATGTTCTCCTGTAACAAAGCGCAATTTTGTGCGTTCTGAAAATTTTCGCCAGATTTTGGCCAATATATCATGAGAACATGAAGTGGAAAGAGGTATACTAAATTTCCGCTTCAAATGCATCGCCGTAAAGTTGCTAATAAGAGGCGCAGGCCTTTCAAGAGGCGTTCGAAAATTCTGCGTCTCTTCGTTTAACAGTCACTGTCTCGAAACATATGCGCCACTCCTCGCTCTTTGATTTGCTCTCCGGAGACGTTACTTTGTGCCATCTCTTTCGACGGCATGTTCTCCTGTTACAAAGCCCAATGTTGTGCATTCTGAAAATTTTCGCCAAATTTGGGCCAATGTATCAGGAGAACATGAAGTGGAAAGAGGTATACTAAATTTCAGCTTCAAAGGCATCGCCTTAAAGTTGGAAATAAGAGGCGGAGGCCTTTCAAGAGGCGTTCGAAAATTCTGCGTCTCTTCGTTAAACAGTCACTGTCTCTAAACATCTGCGCCACGTCTCGCTCTTTGATTTGCTCTCCGGAGACGTTACCTTGTGCCATCTCTTTCGACGGCATGATCTCCTATTACAAAGCGCAATTTTGTGCAGTCTGAAAACTTTCGCCAGATTTTGGCCCATATATCATGAGAACATGAAGTGGAAAGGGGTATACTAAATTTAAGCTTCAAATGCATCGCATTAAAGTTGCCAATAAGAGGCGCAGGCCTTTCAAGAGGCGTTCGAAAATTCTGCGTCTCTTCGTTAAACAGTCACTGTCTCGAAACACCTGCGCCACTTCTCGCTTTTTGATTTGCTCTCCAGAGACGTTACTTTGTTCCATCTCTTTCAACGGCATGTTGTCCTGTTACAAAGCTCAATTTTGTGTATTCTCGAAATTTTCGCCAGATTTTTTCCAATACAGGGTGTCCCACTAAGGAGTGGACAGCGCGATATCTCTTAAAGTATTGTCGATAAAAATATAAAAAAAATAGGGAATTGCATGGTTCGAGGGGGCCCATTTATTAGCGCGAACGAATTTTGTTTTCGATTATTATTTTAAAAGATACGATGGTCAAGTTCGGTTTTTCAAATGGAACTATTTTTTTTGAAGACCTGAGTTGATAGTGCGTTCCAAGACAAATTCAATAAGCTTTAATGTATACACTTTATTTCCACTGGTTTTTAAGATATTGCGCTTGCAAAATTACTGATTTTCACTGGAAGAAAACCCTCTGGAATAGGAAGGACCGGGGTCGGTCTTACTGGCGCTACGGGTGGCATTGCCTGTTGAAACTGATACCTACCTGCCAATGGTCTACGACAGGGTTCGCAGGCCCAAAAGCTGGACAAATCTTTTCCGTCAGAAATGCTACTTAGGTACATCTGCGGTATCGAGAAGCGCATCGTTACTTTTATTTCGCACTTGCTTCTACGCTCGGATGGCCGGTTCTTTTGGGAGGGATGCAAGTTGGATTGGTTAGATTAGGAGGAGTGAAAGTTGCTAGACTAAATTTCAACCATAGGGAGCAGATTGTGTCAAACGAAAAGAATTGTCCAGCCTTTGGGCCTGCCATTTCTGGCGTAGACCTTTGGCAGGTAAGTATCCATTTCAACAGGCAGTGCCACCCGTGGCGCCAGTAAGACCGCCCCCGGTTTTTGCCATTCCAGAGGGTTTTCTTCCAGTGAAAATCAGTAATTTTGCAAGCGCAATATCTTAAAAACCAGTGGAAATAAAGTGTATACATTAAAGCTTATTGAATTTGTCTTGGAACGCACTATCAACTCAGGTCTTCAAAAAAAATAGTTCCATTTGAAAAACCGAACTTGACCATCGTATCTTTTAAAATAATAATCGAAAACAAAATTCGTTCGCGCTAATAAATGGGCCCCCTCGAACCATGCAATTCCCTATTTTTTTATATTTTTATCGACAATACTTTAAGAGATATCGCGCTGTCCACTCCTTAGTGGGACACCCTGTATATCAGGAGAAAATGAAGTGGAAAGAGGAATACTAAATTTCAGCTTCAAAGGGATCGCCTTAAAGTTGCAAATAAGAGGCGCAGGTCTTTCAAGAGGCGTTCGAAAATTCTGCGTGTCTTCGTTAAACAATCACTGTCCCGAAACACCTGCGCCACTTCTCGCTCTTTGATTTGCTCTCCGGATACGTTACTTTGTTCCATCTCTTTCGACGGCATGTTCTCCTATTACAAAGCCCAATTTTGTGCATTCTGAAAATTTTCGCCAGATTTGGGCCAATATATCAGGAGAACATAAAGTGGAAAGAGGTATACTAAATTTCAGCTTCAAAGGCATCGCCTTAAAGTTGCAAATAAGAGGCGCAGGCCTTTCAAGAGGCGTTCGAAAATTCTGCGTCTCTTCGTTAAACACTCACTGTCTCGAAATATCTGCGCCACTTCTCGCTCTTTGATTTGCTCTCCGGAGACGTTACTTTGTGCCATCCCTTTCGACGGCATGTTCTCCTGTTACAAAGCGCAATTTTGTGCATTCTGAAAATTTTCATCAGATATTGGCCAATATATCATGAGAACATGAAGTGGAAAGAGGTATACTAAATTTCAGGTTCAAATGCATCGCCTTAAAGTTGCCAATAAGAGGCGGAGGCCTTTCAAGAGGCGTTCGAAAATTCTGCGTCTCTTCGTTTAACAGTCACTGTCTCGAAACATATGCGCCACTCCTCGCTCTTTGATTTGCTCTCCGGAGACGTTACTTTGTGCCATCTCTTTCGACGGCATGTTCTCCTGTTACAAAGCCCAATGTTGTGCATTCTGAAAATTTTCGCCAAATTTGGGCCAATGTATCAGGAGAACATGAAGTGGAAAGAGGTATACTAAATCTCAGCTTCAAAGGCATCGCTTTAAAGTTGCTAATATGAGGCGCATTCCTTTCAAGAGGCGTTCGAAAATTCTGCGTCTCTTCGTTAAACAGTCTCTGTCTCGAAACTTCTGCCCCACTTCTCGCTCACTGATTTGCTCTCCGGAGACGTTACTTGGTGCCATCCCTTTCGACCGCATGTTCTCCTGTAACAAAGCGCAATTTTGTGCGTTCTGAAAATTTTCGCCAGATTTTGGCCAATATATCATGAGAACATGAAGTGGAAAGAGGTATACTAAATTTCCGCTTCAAATGCATCGCCGTAAAGTTGCTAATAAGAGGCGCAGGCCTTTCAAGAGGCGTTCGAAAATTCTGCGTCTCTTCGTTTAACAGTCACTGTCTCGAAACATATGCGCCACTCCTCGCTCTTTGATTTGCTCTCCGGAGACGTTACTTTGTGCCATCTCTTTCGACGGCATGTTCTCCTGTTACAAAGCCCAATGTTGTGCATTCTGAAAATTTTCGCCAAATTTGGGCCAATGTATCAGGAGAACATGAAGTGGAAAGAGGTATACTAAATTTCAGCTTCAAAGGCATCGCCTTAAAGTTGGAAATAAGAGGCGGAGGCCTTTCAAGAGGCGTTCGAAAATTCTGCGTCTCTTCGTTAAACAGTCACTGTCTCTAAACATCTGCGCCACGTCTCGCTCTTTGATTTGCTCTCCGGAGACGTTACCTTGTGCCATCTCTTTCGACGGCATGATCTCCTATTACAAAGCGCAATTTTGTGCAGTCTGAAAACTTTCGCCAGATTTTGGCCCATATATCATGAGAACATGAAGTGGAAAGGGGTATACTAAATTTAAGCTTCAAATGCATCGCATTAAAGTTGCCAATAAGAGGCGCAGGCCTTTCAAGAGGCGTTCGAAAATTCTGCGTCTCTTCGTTAAACAGTCACTGTCTCGAAACACCTGCGCCACTTCTCGCTTTTTGATTTGCTCTCCAGAGACGTTACTTTGTTCCATCTCTTTCAACGGCATGTTGTCCTGTTACAAAGCTCAATTTTGTGTATTCTCGAAATTTTCGCCAGATTTTTTCCAATACAGGGTGTCCCACTAAGGAGTGGACAGCGCGATATCTCTTAAAGTATTGTCGATAAAAATATAAAAAAAATAGGGAATTGCATGGTTCGAGGGGGCCCATTTATTAGCGCGAACGAATTTTGTTTTCGATTATTATTTTAAAAGATACGATGGTCAAGTTCGGTTTTTCAAATGGAACTATTTTTTTTGAAGACCTGAGTTGATAGTGCGTTCCAAGACAAATTCAATAAGCTTTAATGTATACACTTTATTTCCACTGGTTTTTAAGATATTGCGCTTGCAAAATTACTGATTTTCACTGGAAGAAAACCCTCTGGAATAGGAAGGACCGGGGTCGGTCTTACTGGCGCTACGGGTGGCATTGCCTGTTGAAACTGATACCTACCTGCCAATGGTCTACGACAGGGTTCGCAGGCCCAAAAGCTGGACAAATCTTTTCCGTCAGAAATGCTACTTAGGTACATCTGCGGTATCGAGAAGCGCATCGTTACTTTTATTTCGCACTTGCTTCTACGCTCGGATGGCCGGTTCTTTTGGGAGGGATGCAAGTTGGATTGGTTAGATTAGGAGGAGTGAAAGTTGCTAGACTAAATTTCAACCATAGGGAGCAGATTGTGTCAAACGAAAAGAATTGTCCAGCCTTTGGGCCTGCCATTTCTGGCGTAGACCTTTGGCAGGTAAGTATCCATTTCAACAGGCAGTGCCACCCGTGGCGCCAGTAAGACCGCCCCCGGTTTTTGCCATTCCAGAGGGTTTTCTTCCAGTGAAAATCAGTAATTTTGCAAGCGCAATATCTTAAAAACCAGTGGAAATAAAGTGTATACATTAAAGCTTATTGAATTTGTCTTGGAACGCACTATCAACTCAGGTCTTCAAAAAAAATAGTTCCATTTGAAAAACCGAACTTGACCATCGTATCTTTTAAAATAATAATCGAAAACAAAATTCGTTCGCGCTAATAAATGGGCCCCCTCGAACCATGCAATTCCCTATTTTTTTATATTTTTATCGACAATACTTTAAGAGATATCGCGCTGTCCACTCCTTAGTGGGACACCCTGTATATCAGGAGAAAATGAAGTGGAAAGAGGAATACTAAATTTCAGCTTCAAAGGGATCGCCTTAAAGTTGCAAATAAGAGGCGCAGGTCTTTCAAGAGGCGTTCGAAAATTCTGCGTGTCTTCGTTAAACAATCACTGTCCCGAAACACCTGCGCCACTTCTCGCTCTTTGATTTGCTCTCCGGATACGTTACTTTGTTCCATCTCTTTCGACGGCATGTTCTCCTATTACAAAGCCCAATTTTGTGCATTCTGAAAATTTTCGCCAGATTTGGGCCAATATATCAGGAGAACATAAAGTGGAAAGAGGTATACTAAATTTCAGCTTCAAAGGCATCGCCTTAAAGTTGCAAATAAGAGGCGCAGGCCTTTCAAGAGGCGTTCGAAAATTCTGCGTCTCGTTGTTAAACAATCACTGTCTCGAAACACCTGCGCTACTTCTCGCTCTTTGATTTGCTCTCCAGAGACGTTACTTTGTTCCATCTCTTTCCACGGCATGTTGTCCTGTTACAAAGCTCAATTTTGTGTATTCTCGAAATTTTCGCCAGATTTTGGCCAATATATCAGGATAAAATGACGTGGAAAGAGGTATACTAAATTTCAGCTTCAAAGGCATCGCCTTAAAGTTGCAAATAAGAGGCGCAGGCCTTTCAAGAGGCGTTCGAAAATTCTGCGTGTCTTCGTTAAACAGTCACTGTCTCGAAATATCTGCGCCACTTCTCGCTCTTTGATTTGCTCTCCGGAGACGTTACTTTGTTCCATCTCTTTCGACGGCATGTTCTCCTATTACAAAGCCCAATTTTGTGCATTCTGAAAATTTTCGCCAGATTTTGGCCAATATATCAGGAGAACATGAAGTGGAAAGAGGTATACTAAATTTCAGCTTCAAAGGCATCGCCTTAAAGTTGCAAATAAGAGGCGCAGGCCTTGCAAGAGGCGTTCGAAAATTCTGCGTTTCTTCGTTAAACAGTCACTGTCTCGAAATATCTGCGCCACTTCTCGCTCTTTGATTTGCTCTCCGGAGACGTTACTTTGTTCCATCCCTTTCGACGGCATGTTCTCCTATTACAAAGCCCAATTTTGTGCATTCTGAAAATTTTCGCCAGATTTTGGCCAATATATCAGGAGAACATGAAGTGGAAAGAGGTATACTAAATTTCAGCTTCAAAGGCATCGCCTTAAAGTTGCAAATAAGAGGCGCAGGCCTTGCAAGAGGCGTTCGAAAATTCTGCGTGTCTTCGTTAAACAGTCACTGTCTCGAAATATCTGCGACACTTCTCGCTCTTTGATTTGCTCTCCGGAGACGTTACTTTGTTCCATCTCTTTCGACGGCATGTTCTCCTGTTACAAAGCCCAATTTTGTGCATTCTGAAAATTTTCGCCAAACTTTGGCCAATATATCAGGAGAACATGAAGTCGAAAGAGGTATACTAAATTTCAGCTTCAAAGGCATCGCCTTAAAGTTGCAAATAAGAGGCGCAGGCCTTTCAAGAGGCGTTCGAAAATTCTGCGTCTCGTTGTTAAACAATCACTGTCTCGAAACACCTGCGCCACTTCTCGCTCTTTGATTTGCTCTCCAGAGACGTTACTTTGTTCCATCTCTTTCAACGGCATGTTGTCCTGTTACAAAGCTCAATTTTGTTTATTCCCGAAATTTTCGCCAGATATTGGCCAATATATCAGGAGAAAATGAAGTGGAAAGAGGTATACTAAATTTCAGCTTCAAAGGCATCGCCTTGAAGTTGCAAATAAGAGGCGCAGGCCTTTCAAGAGGCGTTCGAAAATTCTGCGTGTCTTCGTTAAACAGTCACTGTCTCGAAATATCTGCGCCACTTCTCGCTCTTTGATTTGCTCTCCGGAGACGTTACTTTGTTCCATCTCTTTCGACGGCATGTTCTCCTATTACAAAGCCCAATTTTGTGCATTCTGAAAATTTTCGCCAGATTTTGGCCAATATATCAGGAGAACATGAAGTGGAAAGAGGTATACTAAATTTCAGCTTCAAAGGCATCGCCTTAAAGTTGCAAATAAGAGGCGCAGGCCTTTCAAGAGGCGTTCGAAAATTCTGCGTCTCGTTGTTAAACAATCACTGTTCGAAACACCTGCGCCACTTCTCGCTCTTTGATTTGCTCTCCAGAGACGTTACTTTGTTCCATCTCTTTCAACGGCATGTTGTCCTGTTACAAAGCTCAATTTTGTTTATTCCCGAAATTTTCGCCAGATATTGGCCAATATATCAGGAGAAAATGAAGTGGAAAGAGGTATACTAAATTTCAGCTTCAAAGGCATCGCCTTGAAGTTGCAAATAAGAGGCGCAGGCCTTTCAAGAGGCGTTCGAAAATTCTGCGTGTCTTCGTTAAACAGTCACTGTCTCGAAATATCTGCGCCACTTCTCGCTCTTTGATTTGCTCTCCGGAGACGATACTTTGTTCCATCTCTTTCGACGGCATGTTCTCCTATTACAAAGCCCAATTTTGTGCATTCTGAAAATTTTCGCCAGATTTTGGCCAATATATCAGGAGAACATGAAGTGGAAAGAGGTATACTAAATTTCAGCTTCAAAGGCATCGCCTTAAAGTTGCAAATAAGAGGCGCAGGCCTTGCAAGAGGCGTTCGAAAATTCTGCGTCTCTTCGTTAAACAGTCACTGTCTCGAAACATCTGCGCCTCTTCTCGCTCTTTGATTTGCTCTCCGGAGACGTTACTTTGTGCCATCTCTTTCGACGGCATGTTCTCCTGTTACAAAGCCCAATTTTGTGCATTCTGAAAATTTTCGCCAGATTTTGGCCAATATATCAGGAGAACATGAAGTGGAAAGAGGTATACTAAATTTCAGCTTCAAAGGGATCGCTTTAAAGTTGCAAATAAGAGGCGCAGGTCTTTCAAGAGGCGTTCGAAAATTCTGCGTCTCTTCGTTAAACAGCCACTGTCTCGAAACATCTGCGCCTCTTCTCGCTCTTTGATTTGCTCTCCGGAGACGTTACTTTGTTCCATCTCTTTCGACGGCATGTTCTACTATTACAAAGCCCAATTTTGTGCATTCTGAAAATTTTCGCCAGATTTTGGCCAATATATCAGGAGAAAATGAAGTGGAAAGAGGTATACTAAATTTCAGCTTCAAAGGCATCGCCTTAAAGTTGCAAATAAGAGGCGCAGGCCTTCCAAGAGGCGTTCGAAAATTCTGCGTCTCGTTGTTAAACAATCACTGTCTCGAAACACCTGCGCCTCTTCTCGCTCTTTGATTTGCTCTCCGGAGACGTTACTTTGTTCCATCTCTTTCGACGGCATGTTGTCCTGTTACAAAGCTCAATTTTGTTTATTCCCGAAATTTTCGCCAGATTTTGGCCAATATATCAGGAGAAAATGAAGTGGAAAGAGGTATACTAAATTTCAGCTTCAAAGGCATCGCCTTAAAGTTGCAAATAAGAGGCGCAGGCCTTTCAAGAGGCGTTCGAAAATTCTGCGTGTCTTCGTTACACAGTCACTGTCTCGAAATATCTGCGCCACTTCTCGCTCTTTGATTTGCTCTCCGGAGACGTTACTTTGTTCCATCTCTTTCGACGGCCTGTTCCCCTATTACAAAGCCCAATTTTGTGCATTCTGAAAATTTTCGCCAGATTTTGGCCAATATATCAGGAGAACATGAAGTGGAAAGAGGTATACTAAATTTCAGCTTCAAAGGCATCGCCTTAAAGTTGCAAATAAGAGGCGCAGGCCTTTCAAGAGGCGTTCGAAAATTCTGCGTCTCGTTGTTAAACAATCACTGTCTCGAAACACCTGCGCCACTTCTCGCTCTTCCATTTGCTCTCCAGAGATGTTACTTTGTTCCATCTCTTTCAACGGCATGTTGTCCTGTTACAAAGCTCAATTTTGTGTATTCTCGAAATTTTCGCCAGATTTTGGCCAATATATCAGGAGAAAATGAAGTGGAAAGAGGTATACTAAATTTCAGCTTCAAAGGCATCGCCTTAAAGTTGCAAATAAGAGGCGCAGGCCTTTCAAGAGGCGTTCGAAAATTCTGCGTGTCTTCGTTAAACAGTCACTGTCTCGAAATATCTGCGCCACTTCTCGCTCTTTGATTTGCTCTCCGGAGACGTTACTTTGTTCCATCTCTTTCGACGGCATGTTCTCCTATTACAAAGCCCAATTTTGTGCATTCTGAAAATTTTCGCCAGATTTTGGCCGATATATCAGGAGAACATGAAGTGGAAAGAGGTATACTAAATTTCAGCTTCAAAGGCATCGCCTTAAAGTTGCAAATAAGAGGCGCAGGCCTTGCAAGAGGCGTTCGAAAATTCTGCGTGTCTTCGTTAAACAGTCACTGTCTCGAAATATCTGCGCCACTTCTCGCTCTTTGATTTGCTCTCCGGAGACGTTACTTTGTTCCATCTCTTTCGACGGCATGTTCTCCTGTTACAAAGCCCAATTTTGTGCATTCTGAAAATTTTCGCCAAACTTTGGCCAATATATCAGGAGAACATGAAGTCGAAAGAGGTATACTAAATTTCAGCTTCAAAGGCATCGCCTTAAAGTTGCAAATAAGAGGCGCAGGCCTTTCAAGAGGCGTTCGAAAATTCTGCGTCTCGTTGTTAAACAATCACTGTTCGAAACACCTGCGCCACTTCTCGCTCTTTGATTTGCTCTCCAGAGACGTTACTTTGTTCCATCTCTTTCAACGGCATGTTGTCCTGTTACAAAGCTCAATTTTGTTTATTCCCGAAATTTTCGCCAGATATTGGCCAATATATCAGGAGAAAATGAAGTGGAAAGAGGTATACTAAATTTCAGCTTCAAAGGCATCGCCTTGAAGTTGCAAATAAGAGGCGCAGGCCTTTCAAGAGGCGTTCGAAAATTCTGCGTGTCTTCGTTAAACAGTCACTGTCTCGAAATATCTGCGCCACTTCTCGCTCTTTGATTTGCTCTCCGGAGACGTTACTTTGTTCCATCTCTTTCGACGGCATGTTCTCCTATTACAAAGCCCAATTTTGTGCATTCTGAAAATTTTCGCCAGATTTTGGCCAATATATCAGGAGAACATGAAGTGGAAAGAGATATACTAAATTTCAGCTTCAAAGGCATCGCCTTAAAGTTGCAAATAAGAGGCGCAGGCCTTGCCAGAGGCGTTCGAAAATTCTGCGTCTCTTCGTTAAACAGTCACTGTCTCGAAACATCTGCGCCTCTTCTCGCTCTTTGATTTGCTCTCCGGAGACGTTACTTTGTGCCATCTCTTTCGACGGCATGTTCTCCTGTTACAAAGCCCAATTTTGTGCATTCTGAAAATTTTCGCCAGATTTTGGCCAATATATCAGGAGAACATGAATTGGAAAGAGGTATACTAAATTTCAGCTTCAAAGGGATTGCCTTAAAGTTGCAAATAAGAGGCGCAGGTCTTTCAAGAGGCGTTCGAAAATTCTGCGTCTCTTCGTTAAACAGCCACTGTCTCGAAACATCTGCGCCTCTTCTCGCTCTTTGATTTGCTCTCCGGAGACGTTACTTTGATCCATCTCTTTCGACGGCATGTTCTCCTTTTACAAAGCCCAATTTTGTGCATTCTGAAAATTTTCGCCAGATTTTGGCCAATATATCAGGAGAACATGAAGTGGAAAGAGGTATACTAAATTTCAGCTTCAAAGGCATCACCTTAAAGATGCAAATAAGAGGCGCAGGCCTTTCAAGAGGCGTTCGAAAATTCTGCGTCTCGTTGTTAAACAATCACTGTCTCGAAACACCTGCGCCACTTCTCGCTCTTTGATTTGCTCTCCAGAGACGTTACTTTGTTCCATCTCTTTCAACGGCATGTTGTCCTGTTACAATGCTCAATTTTGTGTATTCTCGAAATTTTCGCCAGATTTGGGCCAATATATCAGGAGAACATAAAGTGGAAAGAGGTATACTAAATTTCAGCTTCAAAGGCATCGCCTTAAAGTTGCAAATAAGAGGCGCAGTCCTTTCAAGAGGCGTTTGAAAATTCTGCGTCTCGTTGTTAAACAATCACTGTCTCGAAACACCTGCGCCACTTCTCGCTCTTCCATTTGCTCTCCAGAGATGTTACTTTGTTCCATCTCTTTCAACGGCATGTTGTCCTGTTACAAAGCTCAATTTTGTGTATTCTCGAAATTTTCGCCAGATTTTGGCCAATATATCAGGAGAAAATGAAGTGGAAAGAGGTATACTAAATTTCAGCTTCAAAGGCATCGCCTTAAAGTTGCAAATAAGAGGCGCAGGCCTTTCAAGAGGCGTTCGAAAATTCTGCGTGTCTTC
Source organism: Andrena cerasifolii (assembly GCF_050908995.1). Classification (NCBI taxonomy): domain Eukaryota; kingdom Metazoa; phylum Arthropoda; class Insecta; order Hymenoptera; family Andrenidae; genus Andrena; species Andrena cerasifolii. The sequence continues at coordinate 702 of NW_027487574.1, read as the reverse complement.
GTTAAACAGTCACTGTCTCGAAATATCTGCGCCACTTCTCGCTCTTTGATTTGCTCTCCGGAGACGTTACTTTGTTCCATCTCTTTCGACGGCATGTTCTCCTATTACAAAGCCCAATTTTGTGCATTCTGAAAATTTTCGCCAGATTTTGGCCGATATATCAGGAGAACATGAAGTGGAAAGAGGTATACTAAATTTCAGCTTCAAAGGCATCGCCTTAAAGTTGCAAATAAGAGGCGCAGGCCTTGCAAGAGGCGTTCGAAAATTCTGCGTGTCTTCGTTAAACAGTCACTGTCTCGAAATATCTGCGCCACTTCTCGCTCTTTGATTTGCTCTCCGGAGACGTTACTTTGTTCCATCTCTTTCGACGGCATGTTCTCCTGTTACAAAGCCCAATTTTGTGCATTCTGAAAATTTTCGCCAAACTTTGGCCAATATATCAGGAGAACATGAAGTCGAAAGAGGTATACTAAATTTCAGCTTCAAAGGCATCGCCTTAAAGTTGCAAATAAGAGGCGCAGGCCTTTCAAGAGGCGTTCGAAAATTCTGCGTCTCGTTGTTAAACAATCACTGTTCGAAACACCTGCGCCACTTCTCGCTCTTTGATTTGCTCTCCAGAGACGTTACTTTGTTCCATCTCTTTCAACGGCATGTTGTCCTGTTACAAAGCTCAATTTTGTTTATTCCCGAAATTTTCGCCAG
>NW_027487573.1:0-14444 GCF_050908995.1 Andrena cerasifolii | reverse complement strand
TAAAACGAGCAAAACGAGTAAAAAGAGCAAAACGAGCAAAACGAGCAAAACGCGCAAAACGAGCAAAACTAGTAAAACGAGTAAAACGAGTAAAACGAGTAAAACGAGTAAAACGAGTAAAACGAGTAAAACGAGTAAAACGAGTAAAACGAGTAAAACGAGTAAAACGAGTAAAACGAGTAAAACGAGTAAAACGAGTAAAACGAGTAAAACGAGCAAAACGAGTAAAAAGAGCAAAACGAGCAAAACGAGCAAAACGAGCAAAACGAGTAAAACGAGTAAAACGAGCAAAACTAGTAAAACGAGCAAAACTAGTAAAACGAGTAAAACGAGTAAAACGAGTAAAACGAGTAAAACGAGTAAAACGAGTAAAACGAGTAAAACGAGTAAAACGAGTAAAACGAGTAGAACGAGTAAAACGAGTAGAACGAGTAGAACGAGTAGAACGAGTAGAACGAGTAGAACGAGTAGAACGAGTAGAACGAGTAGGACGAGTAGAACGAGTAGGACGAGTAGAACGAGTAGGACGAGTAGAACGAGTAGGACGAGTAGAACGAGTAGGACGAGTAGAACGAGTAGAACGAGTGGAACGAGTAGAACGAGTGGAACGAGTGGAACGAGTGGAACGAGTGGAACGAGTGGAACGAGTAGAACGAGTGGAACGAGTAGAACGAGTGGAACGAGTAGAACGAGTAAAACGAGTAAAACGAGCAAAACGAGTAAAAAGAGCAAAACGAGCAAAACGAGTAAAACGAGCAAAACTAGTAAAACGAGTAAAACGAGTAAAACGAGTAAAACGAGTAAAACGAGTAAAACGAGTGAAACTAGTAAAACGAGGAAAACTAGTAAAAAGAGCAAAACGAGCAAAACGAGTAGAACGAGTAGAACGAGTAGAACGAGTAGAACGAGTAGAACGAGTAGAACGAGTAGAACGAGTAGAACGAGTAGAACGAGTGGAACGAGTAGAACGAGTGGAACGAGTAGAACGAGTAGAACGAGTAAAACGAGTAAAACGAGTAGAACGAGTAGAACGAGTAAAACGAGTAAAACGAGTAAAACGAGTAAAACGAGTAAAACGAGCAAAACGAGTAAAAAGAGCAAAACGAGCAAAACGAGCAAAACGAGCAAAACGCGCAAAACGAGCAAAACTAGTAAAACGAGTAAAACGAGTAAAACGAGTAAAACGGGTAAAACGAGTAAAACGAGTAAAACGAGTAAAACGAGTAAAACGAGTAAAACGAGTAAAACGAGTAAAACGAGTAAAACGAGCAAAACGAGTAAAAAGAGCAAAACGAGCAAAACGAGCAAAACGAGCAAAACGAGTAAAACGAGTAAAACGAGCAAAACTAGTAAAATGAGTAAAACGAGTAAAACGAGTAAAACGAGTAAAACGAGTAAAACGAGTAAAACGAGTAAAACGAGTAAAACGAGTAAAACGAGTAAAACGAGTAAAACGAGTAGAACGAGTAGAACGAGTAGAACGAGTAGAACGAGTAGAACGAGTAGAACGAGTAGAACGAGTAGAACGAGTAGAACGAGTAGGACGAGTAGAACGAGTAGGACGAGTAGAACGAGTAGGACGAGTAGAACGAGTAGGACGAGTAGAACGAGTAGAACGAGTGGAACGAGTGGAACGAGTGGAACGAGTGGAACGAGTGGAACGAGTAGAACGAGTGGAACGAGTAGAACGAGTGGAACGAGTAGAACGAGTAAAACGAGTAAAACGAGCAAAACGAGTAAAACGAGCAAAACGAGCAAAACGAGCAAAACGAGCAAAACGAGTAAAACGAGTAAAACGAGCAAAACTAGTAAAACGAGTAAAACGAGTAAAACGAGTAAAACGAGTAAAACGAGTAAAACGAGTAAAACGAGTAAAACGAGTAAAACGAGTAGAACGAGTAGAACGAGTAGAACGAGTAGAACGAGTAGAACGAGTAGAACGAGTAGAACGAGTAGAACGAGTAGAACGAGTAGAACGAGTAGAACGAGTAGGACGAGTAGGACGAGTAGGACGAGTAGGACGAGTAGGACGAGTAGAACGAGTAGAACGAGTAGAACGAGTAGAACGAGTAGAACGAGTAGAACGAGTAGAACGAGTAGAACGAGTAGAACGAGTAGAACGAGTAGAACGAGTAGAACGAGTAGAACGAGTAGAACGAGTAGAACGAGTAGAACGAGTAGAACGAGTAGAACGAGTAGAACGAGTAGAACGAGTAGAACGAGTAGAACGAGTAGAACGAGTAGAACGAGTAGAACGAGTAGAACGAGTAGAACGAGTAGAACGAGTAGAACGAGTAGAACGAGTAGAACGAGTAGAACGAGTAGAACGAGTAGAACGAGTAGGACGAGTAGGACGAGTAGAACGAGTAAAACGAGTAAAACCAGTAAAACGAGTAAAACCAGTAAAACGAGTAAAACGAGTAAAACAAGCAAAACTAGTAAAACGAGTAAAACGAGCAAAACTAGTAAAACGAGTAAAACGAGTAAAACGAGTAAAACGAGTAAAACGAGTAAAACGAGTAAAACGAGTAAAACGAGTAAAACGAGTAAAACGAGTAAAACGAGTAAAACGAGTAAAACGAGTAAAACGAGTAAAACGAGTAAAACGAGTGGAACGAGTGGAACGAGTGGAGCGAGTGGAACGAGTGGAGCGAGTCGAACGAGTGGAACGAGTGGAACGAGTGGAACGAGTGGAACGAGTGGAACGAGTAGAACGAGTGGAACGAGTAGAACGAGTGGAACGAGTGGAACGAGTGGAACGAGTAGAACGAGTAGAACGAGTAGAACGAGCAAAACGAGCAAAACGAGCAAAACGAGCAAAACGAGCAAAACGAGTAAAAAGAGCAAAACGAGCAAAACTAGTAAAACGAGTAAAACGAGTAAAACGAGTAAAACGAGTAAAACGAGTAGAACGAGTAGAACGAGTAGAACGAGTAGAACGAGTAGAACGAGTAGAACGAGTAGAACGAGTAGAACGAGTAGAACGAGTAGAACGAGTAGAACGAGTAGAACGAGTAGAACGAGTAGAACGAGTAGAACGAGTAGAACGAGTAGAACGAGTAGAACGAGTAGAACGAGTAGAACGAGTAGAACGAGTAGAACGAGTAGAACGAGTAGAACGAGTAGAACGAGTAGAACGAGTAGAACGAGTAGAACGAGTAGAACGAGTAGAACGAGTAGAACGAGTAGAACGAGTAGAACGAGTAGAACGAGTAGAACGAGTAGAACGAGTAGAACGAGTGGAACGAGTGGAACGAGTGGAACGAGTGGAACGAGTGGAACGAGTGGAACGAGTGGAACGAGTGGAACGAGTGGAACGAGTGGAACGAGTAGAACGAGTACAACGAGTAAAACGAGTAAAACTAGTAAAACGAGTAGAACGAGTAGAACGAGTAGAACGAGTAGAACGAGTAGAACGAGTAGAACGAATAAAACGAGTAAAACGAGTAAAACGAGTAAAACGAGTAAAACTAGTAAAACTAGTAAAACTAGTAAAACGAGTAAAACGAGTAAAAAGAGCAAAACGAGCAAAACGAGCAAAACGAGCAAAACGAGTAAAACGAGTAAAACGAGTAAAACGAGTAAAACGAGTAAATCGAGTAAAACGAGTAAAACGAGTGAAACGAGTAAAACGAGTAAAACGAGTAAAACGAGTAAAACGAGTAAAACGAGTAAAACGAGTAAAACGAGTAAAACGAGTAAAACGAGTAAAACGAGTGAAACTAGTAAAACGAGGAAAACTAGTAAAAAGAGCAAAACGAGTAAAACGAGTAAAACGAGTAAAACGAGTAAAACGAGTAAAACGAGTAAAACGAGTAAAACGAGTAAAACGAGTAAAACGAGTAAAACGAGTAATACGAGTAAAACTAGTAAAACGATTAAAACGAGTAAAACGAGTAAAACGAGTAAAACGAGTAAAACGAGTAAAACGAGTAAAACGAGTAAAACGAGTAAAACGAGTAAAACGAGTAAAACGAGTAAAACGAGTAAAACGAGTAAAACGAGTAAAACGAGTAAAACGAGTAAAACGAGTAAAACGAGTAAAACGAGTAAAACGAGTAAAACGAGTAAAACGAGTAAAACGAGTAAAACGAGTAAAACGAGTAAAACGAGTAAAACGAGTAAAACGAGTAAAACGAGTAAAACGAGTAAAACGAGTAAAACGAGTAAAACGAGTAAAACGAGTAAAACGAGTAAAACGAGTAAAACGAGTAAAACGAGTAAAACGAGTGAAACGAGTGAAACGAGTGAAACGAGTAAAACGAGTGAAACGAGTAAAACGAGTGAAACGAGTAAAACGAGTGAAGCGAGTGAAACGAGTAAAACGAGTTAAACGAGTAAAACGAGTTAAACGAGTAAAACGAGTGAAACGAGTAAAACGAGTAAAACGAGTAAAACGAGTAAAACGAGTAAAACGAGTGAAACGAGTGAAACGAGTAAAACGAGTGAAACGAGTAAAACGAGTAAAACGAGTGAAACGAGTGAAGCGAGTGAAGCGAGTGAAACGAGTAAAACGAGTTAAACGAGTAAAACGAGTAAAACGAGTAAAACGAGTAAAACGAGTAAAACGAGTAAAACGAGTAAAACGAGTAAAACGAGTAAAACGAGTAAAACGAGTGAAACGAGTAAAATGAGTGAAACGAGTAAAACGAGTGAAACGAGTGAAACGAGTAAAACGAGTTAAACGAGTAAAACGAGTAAAACGAGTAAAACGAGTAAAACGAGTAAAACGAGTAAAACGAGTAAAACGAGTGAAACGAGTAAAACGAGTGAAACGAGTGAAACGAGTGAAACGAGTGAAACGAGTAATACGAGTAAAACGAGTAAACCGCGTAAAACGAGTAAAACGAGAAATACGAGTAAAACGAGTAAAACGAGTAAAACGAGTAAAACGAGTAAAACGAGTAAAACGAGTAAAACGAGTAAAACGAGTAAAACGAGTAAAACGAGTAAAACGAGTAAAACGAGTGAAACGAGTGAAACGAGTGAAACGAGTGAAACGAGTGAAACGAGTGAAACGAGTGAAACGAGTGAAACGAGTGAAACGAGTGAAACGAGTAATACGAGTAAAACGAGTAAAACGAGTAAAACGAGTAAAACGAGTCAAACGAGTAAAACGAGTGAAACGAGTGAAACGAGTAAAACGAGTAATACGAGTAAAACGAGTAAACCGCGTAAAACGAGTAAAACGAGTAAAACGAGTAAAACGAGTAAAACGAGTAAAACGAGTAAAACGAGTAAAACGAGTAAAACGAGTAAAACGAGTAAAACGAGTAAAACGAGTAAAACGAGTAAAACGAGTAAAACGAGTAAAACGAGTAAAACGAGTAAAACGAGTGAAACGAGTGAAACGAGTGAAACGAGTAAAACGAGTGAAACGAGTAAAACGAGTGAAGCGAGTGAAACGAGTAAAACGAGTTAAACGAGTAAAACGAGTGAAACGAGTGAAACGAGTGAAACGAGTGAAACGAGTAAAACGAGTGAAACGAGTAAAACGAGTGAAGCGAGTGAAACGAGTAAAACGAGTTAAACGAGTAAAACGAGTAAAACGAGTAAAACGAGTAAAACGAGCAAAACGAGTAAAACGAGCAAAACTAGTAAAACGAGTAAAACGAGTAAAACGAGTACAACGAGTAAAACGAGTGAAACGAGTGAAACGAGTAAAACGAGTGAAACGAGTGAAACGAGTAAAACGAGTGTAGCGAGTGAAACGAGTAAAACGAGTTAAACGAGTAAAACGAGTAAAACGAGTAAAACGAGTAAAACGAGTAAAACGAGTAAAACGAGTAAAACGAGTAAAACGGGTGAAACGAGTAAAACGAGTGAAACGAGTAAAACGAGTAAACCGCGTAAAACGAGTAAAACGAGTAATACGAGTAAAACGAGTAAAACGAGTAAATCGAGTAAATCGAGTAAAACGAGTAAAACGAGTAAAACGAGCAAAACGAGCAAAACGAGTGAAACGAGTAAAACGAGTGAAGCGAGTAAAACTAGTAAAACGAGTAAAACGAGTAAAACGAGTAAAACGAGTAAAACGAGTAAAACGAGTAAAACGAGTAAAACGAGTAAAACGAGTAAAACGAGTAAAACGAGTAAAACGAATAAAACGAGTAAAACGAGTAAAACGAGTAAAACCAGTAAAACGAGTGAAACGAGTGAAACGAGTGAAACGAGTGAAACGAGTGAAACGAGTAAAACGAGTAAAACGAGTATAACGAGTAAAACGAGTAAAACGAGTAAAACGAGTAAAACGAGTAAAACGAGTAAAACGAGTAAAACGAGTAAAACGAATAAAACGAGTAAAACGAGTAAAACGAGTAAAACGAGTGAAACGAGTGAAACGAGTGAAACGAGTGAAACGAGTGAACCGAGTAAATCGAGTAAAACGAGTAAATCGAGTAAAACGAGTAAAACTAGTAAAACTAGTAAAACTAGTAAAACTAGTAAAACGAGTAAAACTAGTAAAACGAGTAAAACGAGTAAAACGAGTAAAACGAGTAAAACGAGTAAAACGAGTAAAACGAGTAATACGAGCAAAACGAGTAAAACGAGCAAAACTAGTAAAACGAGTAAAACGAGTAAAACGAGTAAAACGAGTAAAACGAGTAAAACGAGTAAAACGAGTAAAACGAGTAAAACGAGTAAAACGAGTAAAACGAGTAAAACGAGTAAAACGAGTAAAACGAGTAAAACGAGTAAAACGAGTAAAACGAGTAAAACGAGTGAAACGAGTGAAACGAGTAAGACGAGTGAAACGAGTAAAACGAGTAAAACGAGTGAAACGAGTGAAACGAGTAAAACGAGTTAAACGAGTAAAACGAGTAAAACGAGTAAAACGAGTAAAACGAGTAAAACTAGTAAAACTAGTAAAACTAGTAAAACGAGTAAAACTAGTAAAACGAGTAAAACGAGTAAAACGAGTAAAACGAGTAAAACGAGTAAAACGAGTAAAACGAGTAAAACGAGTAAAACGAGTAAAACGAGTAAAACGAGCAAAACGAGTAAAACGAGCAAAACTAGTAAAACGAGTAAACCGCGTAAAACGAGTAAAACGAGTAATACGAGTAAAACGAGTAAAACGAGTAAAACTAGTAAAACTAGTAAAACTAGTAAAACTAGTAAAACTAGTAAAACGAGTAAAACTAGTAAAACGAGTAAAACGAGTAAAACGAGTAAAACGAGTAAAACGAGTAAAACGAGCAAAACGAGTAAAACGAGTAAAACGAGTAAAACGAGTAAAACGAGTAAAACGAGTAAAACGAGTAAAACGAGTAAAACGAGTAAAACGAGTAAAACGAGTAAAACGAGTAAAACGAGTAAATCGAGTAAAACGAGTAAAACGAGTAAAACGAGTAAAACGAGTAAAACGAGTAAAACGAGTAAAATTAGTAAAACCAGTAAAACGAGTGAAACGAGTAAAACGAGTAAAACGAGTGAAACGAGTGAAACGAGTGAAACGAGTTAAACGAGTAAAACGAGTAAAACGAGTAAAACGAGTAAAACGAGTAAAACGAGTAAAACGAGTAAAACGAGTAAAACGAATAAAACGAGTAAAACGAGTAAAACGAGTAAAAACGAATAAAACGAGTAAAACGAGTAAAACGAGTAAAACGAGTAAAACGAGTAAAACGAGTAAAACGAGTAAAACGAGTAAAACGAGTAAAACGAGTAAAACGAGTAAAACGAGTAAAACGAGTAAAACGAGTAAAACGAGTGAAACGAGTGAAACGAGTGAAACGAGTAAAACGAGTGAAACGAGTAAAACGAGTGAAGCGAGTGAAACGAGTGAAACGAGTGAAACGAGTGAACCGAGTAAATCGAGTAAAACGAGTAAAACGAGTAATACGAGTAAAACGAGTAAAACGAGTAATACGAGTAAAACGAGTAAAACGAGTAAAACGAGTAAAACGAGTAAAACGAGTAAAACGAGTAAAACGAGTAAAACGAGCAAAACGAGTAAAACGAGTAAAACGAGTAAAACGAGTAAATCGAGTAAAACGAGTAAAACGAGTAAAGCGAGTAAAACGAGTAAAACGAGTAAAATTAGTAAAACCAGTAAAACGAGTGAAACGAGTAAAACGAGTAAAACGAGTAAAACGAGTAAAACGAGTAAAACGAGTAAAACGAGTAAAACGAGTAAAACGAGTAAAACGAGTAAAACGAGTAAAACGAGTAAAACGAGTAAAACGAGTAAAACGAGTAAAACGAGTAAAACGAGTAAAACGAGTAAAACGAGTAAAACGAGTAAAACGAGTAAAACGAGTAAAACGAGTAAAACGAGTAAAACGAGTAAAACGAGTGAAACGAGTAAAACGAGTGAAACGAGTGAAACGAGTGAAACGAGTAAAACGAGTGAAACGAGTAAAACGAGTGAAACGAGTAAAACGAGTGAAGCGAGTGAAACGAGTAAAACGAGTTAAACGAGTAAAACGAGTTAAACGAGTAAAACGAGTGAAACGAGTAAAACGAGTAAAACGAGTAAAACGAGTAAAACGAGTAAAACGAGTGAAACGAGTGAAACGAGTCAAACGAGTGAAACGAGTAAAACGAGTAAAACGAGTGAAACGAGTGAAGCGAGTGAAGCGAGTGAAACGAGTAAAACGAGTTAAACGAGTAAAACGAGTAAAACGAGTAAAACGAGTAAAACGAGTAAAACGAGTAAAACGAGTAAAACGAGTAAAACGAGTAAAACGAGTAAAACGAGTGAAACGAGTAAAATGAGTGAAACGAGTAAAACGAGTGAAACGAGTGAAACGAGTAAAACGAGTTAAACGAGTAAAACGAGTAAAACGAGTAAAACGAGTAAAACGAGTAAAACGAGTAAAACGAGTGAAACGAGTAAAACGAGTGAAACGAGTGAAACGAGTGAAACGAGTGAAACGAGTAATACGAGTAAAACGAGTAAACCGCGTAAAACGAGTAAAACGAGAAATACGAGTAAAACGAGTAAAACGAGTAAAACGAGTAAAACGAGTAAAACGAGTAAAACGAGTAAAACGAGTAAAACGAGTAAAACGAGTAAAACGAGTAAAACGAGTAAAACGAGTAAAACGAGTGAAACGAGTGAAACGAGTGAAACGAGTGAAACGAGTGAAACGAGTGAAACGAGTAATACGAGTAAAACGAGTAAAACGAGTAAAACGAGTAAAACGAGTCAAACGAGTAAAACGAGTGAAACGAGTGAAACGAGTGAAACGAGTAATACGAGTAAAACGAGTAAACCGCGTAAAACGAGTAAAACGAGTAAAACGAGTAAAACGAGTAAAACGAGTAAAACGAGTAAAACGAGTAAAACGAGTAAAACGAGTAAAACGAGTAAAACGAGTAAAACGAGTAAAACGAGTAAAACGAGTAAAACGAGTGAAACGAGTGAAACGAGTGAAACGAGTAAAACGAGTGAAACGAGTAAAACGAGTGAAGCGAGTGAAACGAGTAAAACGAGTTAAACGAGTAAAACGAGTGAAACGAGTGAAACGAGTGAAACGAGTGAAACGAGTAAAACGAGTGAAACGAGTAAAACGAGTGAAGCGAGTGAAACGAGTAAAACGAGTTAAACGAGTAAAACGAGTAAAACGAGTAAAACGAGTAAAACGAGCAAAACGAGTAAAACGAGCAAAACTAGTAAAACGAGTAAAACGAGTAAAACGAGTACAACGAGTAAAACGAGTGAAACGAGTGAAACGAGTAAAACGAGTGAAACGAGTAAAACGAGTGTAGCGAGTGAAACGAGTAAAACGAGTTAAACGAGTAAAACGAGTAAAACGAGTAAAACGAGTAAAACGAGTAAAACGAGTAAAACGAGTAAAACGAGTAAAACGGGTGAAACGAGTAAAACGAGTGAAACGAGTAAAACGAGTAAACCGCGTAAAACGAGTAAAACGAGTAATACGAGTAAAACGAGTAAAACGAGTAAATCGAGTAAATCGAGTAAAACGAGTAAAACGAGTAAAACGAGTAAAACGAGCAAAACGAGTGAAACGAGTAAAACGAGTGAAGCGAGTAAAACTAGTAAAACGAGTAAAACGAGTAAAACGAGTAAAACGAGTAAAACGAGTAAAACGAGTAAAACGAGTAAAACGAGTAAAACGAGTAAAACGAGTAAAACGAGTAAAACGAATAAAACGAGTAAAACGAGTAAAACGAGTAAAACCAGTAAAACGAGTGAAACGAGTGAAACGAGTGAAACGAGTGAAACGAGTGAAACGAGTAAAACGAGTAAAACGAGTATAACGAGTAAAACGAGTAAAACGAGTAAAACGAGTAAAACGAGTAAAACGAGTAAAACGAGTAAAACGAGTAAAACGAATAAAACGAGTAAAACGAGTAAAACGAGTGAAACGAGTGAAACGAGTGAAACGAGTGAAACGAGTGAACCGAGTAAATCGAGTAAAACGAGTAAATCGAGTAAAACGAGTAAAACTAGTAAAACTAGTAAAACTAGTAAAACTAGTAAAACGAGTAAAACTAGTAAAACGAGTAAAACGAGTAAAACGAGTAAAACGAGTAAAACGAGTAAAACGAGTAAAACGAGTAATACGAGCAAAACGAGTAAAACGAGCAAAACTAGTAAAACGAGTAAAACGAGTAAAACGAGTAAAACGAGTAAAACGAGTAAAACGAGTAAAACGAGTAAAACGAGTAAAACGAGTAAAACGAGTAAAACGAGTAAAACGAGTAAAACGAGTAAAACGAGTAAAACGAGTGAAACGAGTGAAACGAGTAAGACGAGTGAAACGAGTAAAACGAGTAAAACGAGTGAAACGAGTGAAACGAGTAAAACGAGTTAAACGAGTAAAACGAGTAAAACGAGTAAAACGAGTAAAACGAGTAAAACTAGTAAAACTAGTAAAACTAGTAAAACGAGTAAAACTAGTAAAACGAGTAAAACGAGTAAAACGAGTAAAACGAGTAAAACGAGTAAAACGAGTAAAACGAGTAAAACGAGTAAAACGAGTAAAACGAGTAAAACGAGCAAAACGAGTAAAACGAGCAAAACTAGTAAAACGAGTAAACCGCGTAAAACGAGTAAAACGAGTAATACGAGTAAAACGAGTAAAACGAGTAAAACGAGTAAAACTAGTAAAACTAGTAAAACTAGTAAAACTAGTAAAACTAGTAAAACGAGTAAAACTAGTAAAACGAGTAAAACGAGTAAAACGAGTAAAACGAGTAAAACGAGTAAAACGAGCAAAACGAGTAAAACGAGTAAAACGAGTAAAACGAGTAAAACGAGTAAAACGAGTAAAACGAGTAAAACGAGTAAAACGAGTAAAACGAGTAAAACGAGTAAAACGAGTAAAACGAGTAAATCGAGTAAAACGAGTAAAACGAGTAAAACGAGTAAAACGAGTAAAACGAGTAAAACGAGTAAAATTAGTAAAACCAGTAAAACGAGTGAAACGAGTAAAACGAGTAAAACGAGTGAAACGAGTGAAACGAGTGAAACGAGTTAAACGAGTAAAACGAGTAAAACGAGTAAAACGAGTAAAACGAGTAAAACGAGTAAAACGAGTAAAACGAGTAAAACGAGTAAAACGAATAAAACGAGTAAAACGAGTAAAACGAGTAAAACCAGTAAAACGATTGAAACGAGTGAAACGAGTGAAACGAGTGAAACGAGTGAAACGAGTAAAACGAGTAAAACGAGTATAACGAGTAAAACGAGTAAAACGAGTAAAACGAGTAAAACGAGTGAAACGAGTGAAACGAGTAAAACGAGTAATACGAGTAAAACGAGTAAACCGCGTAAAACGAGTAAAACGAGTAAAACGAGTAAAACGAGTAAAACGAGTAAAACGAATAAAACGAGTAAAACGAGTAAAACGAGTAAAACGAGTAAAACGAGTAAAACGAGTAAAACGAGTAAAACGAGTAAAACGAGTAAAACGAGTAAAACGAGTAAAACGAGTAAAACGAGTGAAACGAGTAAAACGAGTGAAACGAGTAAAACGAGTGAAACGAGTGAAACGAGTAAAACGAGTTAAACGAGTAAAACGAGTAAAACGAGTAAAACGAGTAAAACGAGTAAAACGAGTAAAACGAGTGAAACGAGTAAAACGAGTGAAACGAGTGAAACGAGTGAAACGAGTAAAACGAGTGAAACGAGTGAAACGAGTGAAACGAGTGAAACGAGTAATACGAGTAAAACGAGTAAACCGCGTAAACCGCGTAAAACGAGTAAAACGAGAAATACGAGTAAAACGAGTAAAACGAGTAAAACGAGTAAAACGAGTAAAACGAGTAAAACGAGTAAAACGAGTAAAACGAGTAAAACGAGTAAAACGAGTAAAACGAGTAAAACGAGTGAAACGAGTGAAACGAGTGAAACGAGTAATACGAGTAAAACGAGTAAAACGAGTAAAACGAGTAAAACGAGTAAAACGAGTAAAACGAGTAAAACGAGTGAAACGAGTGAAACGAGTGAAACGAGTAAAACGAGTAATACGAGTAAAACGAGTAAACCGCGTAAAACGAGTAAAACGAGTAAAACGAGTAAAACGAGTAAAACGAGTAAAACGAGTAAAACGAATAAAACGAGTAAAACGAGTAAAACGAGTAAAACGAGTAAAACGAGTAAAACGAGTAAAACGAGTGAAACGAGTAAAACGAGTGAAGCGAGTGAAACGAGTAAAACGAGTTAAACGAGTAAAACGAGTGAAACGAGTGAAACGAGTGAAACGAGTGAAACGAGTGAAACGAGTGAAACGAGTGAAACGAGTGAAACGAGTGAAACGAGTGAAACGAGTAAAACGAGTGAAACGAGTAAAACGAGTGAAGCGAGTGAAACGAGTAAAACGAGTTAAACGAGTAAAACGAGTAAAACGAGTAAAACGAGTAAAACCAGTAAAACGAGTGAAACGAGTAAAACGAGTAAAACGAGTAAAACGAGTAAAACGAGTAAAACGAATAAAACGAGTGAAACGAGTGAAACGAGTAAACCGCGTAAAACGAGAAAAACGAGTAATACGAGTAAAACGAGTAATACGAGTAAAACGAGTAAAACGAGTAAAACGAGTAAAACGAGTAAAACGAGTAAAACGAGTAAAACGATTAAAACGAGTAAAACGAGTAAAACGAGTGAAACGAGTGAAACGAGTAAAACGAGTAAACCGCGTAAAACGAGTAAAACGAGTAATACGAGTAAAACGAGTAAAACGAGTAAATCGAGTAAAACGAGTAAAACGAGTAAAACGAGTAAAACGAGCAAAACGAGTGAAACGAGTAAAACGAGTGAAGCGAGTAAAACTAGTAAAACGAGTAAAACGAGTAAAACGAGTAAAACGAGTAAAACGAGTAAAACGAGTAAAACGAGTAAAACGAGTAAAACGAGTAAAACGAGTAAAACGAGTAAAACGAGTAAAACGAATAAAACGAGTAAAACGAGTAAAACGAGTAAAACCAGTAAAACGAGTGAAACGAGTGAAACGAGTGAAACGAGTGAAACGAGTGAAACGAGTAAAACGAGTAAAACGAGTATAACGAGTAAAACGAGTAAAACGAGTAAAACGAGTAAAACGAGTAAAACGAGTAAAACGAGTAAAACGAGTAAAACGAATAAAACGAGTAAAACGAGTAAAACGAGTGAAACGAGTGAAACGAGTGAAACGAGTGAAACGAGTGAACCGAGTAAATCGAGTAAAACGAGTAAATCGAGTAAAACGAGTAAAACTAGTAAAACTAGTAAAACTAGTAAAACTAGTAAAACGAGTAAAACTAGTAAAACGAGTAAAACGAGTAAAACGAGTAAAACGAGTAAAACGAGTAAAACGAGTAAAACGAGTAAAACGAGTAATACGAGCAAAACGAGTAAAACGAGCAAAACTAGTAAAACGAGTAAAACGAGTAAAACGAGTAAAACGAGTAAAACGAGTAAAACGAGTAAAACGAGTAAAACGAGTAAAACGAGTAAAACGAGTAAAACGAGTAAAACGAGTAAAACGAGTAAAACGAGTAAAACGAGTAAAACGAGTAAAACGAGTGAAACGAGTGAAACGAGTAAGACGAGTGAAACGAGTAAAACGAGTAAAACGAGTGAAACGAGTGAAACGAGTAAAACGAGTTAAACGAGTAAAACGAGTAAAACGAGTAAAACGAGTAAAACGAGTAAAACGAGTAAAACTAGTAAAACTAGTAAAACTAGTAAAACGAGTAAAACTAGTAAAACGAGTAAAACGAGTAAAACGAGTAAAACGAGTAAAACGAGTAAAACGAGTAAAACGAGTAAAACGAGTAAAACGAGTAAAACGAGTAAAACGAGCAAAACGAGTAAAACGAGCAAAACTAGTAAAACGAGTAAACCGCGTAAAACGAGTAAAACGAGTAATACGAGTAAAACGAGTAAAACGAGTAAAACTAGTAAAACTAGTAAAACTAGTAAAACTAGTAAAACTAGTAAAACGAGTAAAACTAGTAAAACGAGTAAAACGAGTAAAACGAGTAAAACG
>NW_027487572.1:0-14448 GCF_050908995.1 Andrena cerasifolii | reverse complement strand
TACTCGTTTTACTCGTTTAACTCGTTTTACTCGTTTTACTCGTTTTACTCGTTTTACTCGTTTTACTCGTTTTACTAGTTTTACTCGTTTTACTCGTTTTACTCGTTTTACTCGTTTTACTCGTTTTACTCGTTTAACTCGTTTTACTCGTTTTACTCGTTTTACTCGTTTTACTCGTATTACTCGTTTTACTCGTTTTACTCGTTTTACTCGTTTTACTCGTTTAACTCGTTTTACTCGTTTTACTCGTATTACTCGTTTTACTCGTTTTACTCGTTTTACTCGTTTTACTCGTTTTACTCGTTTTACTCGTTTTACTCGTTTCACTCGTATTACTCGTATTACTCGTATTACTCGTATTACTCGTATTACTCGTATTACTCGTTTTACTCGTTTTACTCGTTTTACTCGTTTTACTCGTTTTACTCGTTTCACTCGTTTTACTCGTTTTACTCGTTTTACTCGTTTTACTCGTTTTACTCGTTTTACTCGTTTTACTCGTTTTACTCGTTCTACTCGTTTTACTCGTTTTACTCGTTTTACTCGTTTTACTCGTTATACTCGTTTTACTCGTTTTACTCGTTTTACTCGTTTTACTCGTTTTACTCGTTTTACTCGTGTTACTCGTTTTACTCGTTTTACTCGTTTTACTCGTTTTACTCGTTTTACTCGTTTTACTCGTTTTACTCGTTTTACTCGTTTACTCGTTTTACTCGTTTTACTCGTTTTACTGGTTTTACTGGTTTTACTCGTTTGTCTCGTTTTACTCGTTTTACTCGTTTTACTCGTTTTACTCGTTTTACTAGTTTTACTCGTTTTACTCGTTTTACTCGTTTACTCGTTTTACTCGTTTTACTCGTTTTTCTCGTTTTACTCGTTTTACTCGTTTTACTCGTATTACTCGTTTCACTCGTTTTACTCGTTCTACTCGTTTTACTCGTTTTACTCGTTTTACTCGTTTTACTCGTTATACTCGTTTTACTCGTTTTACTCGTTTTACTCGTTTTACTCGTTTTACTCGTGTTACTCGTTTTACTCGTTTTACTCGTTTTACTCGTTTTACTCGTTTTACTCGTTTTACTCGTTTTACTCGTTTTACTCGTTTTACTCGTTTTACTCGTTTTACTCGTTTTACTGGTTTTACTGGTTTTACTCGTTTGTCTCGTTTTACTCGTTTTACTCGTTTTACTCGTTTTACTCGTTTCACTAGTTTCACTCGTTTCACTCGTTTTACTCGTTTAACTCGTTTTACTCGTTTCACTCGTTTCACTAGTTTCACTCGTTTCACTAGTTTCACTCGTTTCACTCGTTTCACTAGTTTCACTCGTTTCACTCGTTTGACTCGTTTAACTCGTTTTACTCGTTTAACTCGTTTTACTCGTTTTACTCGTTTTACTCGTTTTACTCGTTTTACTAGTTTTACTCGTATTACTCGTTTTACTCGTTTTACTCGTTTTACTCGTTTTACTCGTAATACTCGTATTATTCGTTTTACTCGTTTTACTCGTTTTACTCGTTTTACTCGTTTTACTCGTTTTACTCGTTTAACTCGTTTTACTCGTTTTACTCGTTTTACTCGTTTTACTCGTTTTACTCGTTTTACTAGTTTTACTCGTTTTACTCGTTTTACTCGTTTTACTCGTTTTACTCGTTTTACTCGTTTAACTCGTTTTACTCGTTTTACTCGTTTTACTCGTTTTACTCGTATTACTCGTTTTACTCGTTTTACTCGTTTTACTCGTTTTACTCGTTTAACTCGTTTTACTCGTTTTACTCGTATTACTCGTTTTACTCGTTTTACTCGTTTTACTCGTTTTACTCGTTTTACTCGTTTTACTCGTTTTACTCGTTTTACTCGTTTACTCGTTTTACTCGTTTTACTCGTTTTACTCGTTTTACTCGTTTTACTCGTTTTACTCGTTTTACTCGTTTTACTCGTTTTACTCGTTTTACTCGTTTTACTCGTTTTACTCGTTTTACTCGTTTTACTCGTTTTACTCGTTTTACTCGTTTTACTCGTTTTACTAGTTTTACTCGTTTTACTCGTTTTACTCGTTTAACTCGTTTTACTCGTTTTACTCGTATTACTCGTATTACTCGTTTTACTCGTTTTACTCGTTTTATTCGTTTTACTCGTTTTACTCGTTTTACTGGTTTTACTCGTATTACTCGTTTTACTCGTTTTACTCGTTTTACTCGTTTTACTCGTTTTACTCGTTTTACTCGTTTTACTCGTTTTACTCGTTTTACTCGTTTTACTCGTTTTACTCGTTTTTCTCGTTTTACTCGTTTTACTCGTTTTACTCGTTTTACTCGTTTTACTCGTTTTACTCGTTTTACTCGTTTTACTCGTTTTACTCGTTTTACTCGTTTTACTCGTTTTACTCGTTTTACTAGTTTTACTCGTTTTACTCGTTTTACTCGTTTTACTCGTTTTACTCGTTTTACTCGTTTTACTCGTTTAACTCGTTTTACTCGTTTTACTCGTATTACTCGTATTACTCGTTTTACTCGTTTTACTCGTTTTACTCGTTTTACTCGTTTTACTCGTTTTACTCGTTTTACTCGTTTGTTCGTTTGTTCGTTTTTTCGTTTGTCCGTTTGTTCGTTTGTTTCTTTCTTCGTTCGTTCGTTCGTTCGTTCGTTCGTTCGTTCGTTCGTTCGTTTTACTCGTTTTACTCGTTTTACTAGTTTTACTCGTTTTACTCGTTTTACTCGTGTTACTCGTTTTACTCGTTTTACTCGTTTTACTCGTTTTACTCGTTTTACTCGTTTTAGTCGTTTTACTCGTTTTAGTCGTTTTACTCGTTTCACTCGTATTACTCGTATTACTCGTATTACTCGTATTACTCGTATTACTCGTATTACTCGTTTTACTCGTTTTACTCGTTTTACTCGTTTTACTCGTTTTACTCGTTTCACTCGTTTTACTCGTTTTACTCGTTTTACTCGTTTTACTCGTTTTACTCGTTTTCTCGTTTTACTCGTTTTACTCGTTTTACTCGTTTTACTCGTTTTACTCGTTTTACTCGTTCTACTCGTTTTAGTCGTTTTACTCGTTTTAGTCGTTTTACTCGTTTCACTCGTATTACTCGTATTACTCGTATTACTCGTATTACTCGTATTACTCGTATTACTCGTTTTACTCGTTTTACTCGTTTTACTCGTTTTACTCGTTTTACTCGTTTCACTCGTTTTACTCGTTTTACTCGTTTTACTCGTTTTACTCGTTTTACTCGTTTTACTCGTTTTACTCGTTTTACTCGTTCTACTCGTTTTACTCGTTTTACTCGTTTTACTCGTTTTACTCGTTATACTCGTTTTACTCGTTTTACTCGTTTTACTCGTTTTACTCGTTTTACTCGTTTTACTCGTGTTACTCGTTTTACTCGTTTTACTCGTTTTACTCGTTTTACTCGTTTTACTCGTTTTACTCGTTTTACTCGTTTTACTCGTTTTACTCGTTTTACTCGTTTTACTGGTTTTTACTCGTTTTACTGTTTTACTCGTTTTACTCGTTTTACTCGTTTTACTCGTTTTACTAGTTTTACTCGTTTTACTCGTTTTACTCGTTTACTCGTTTTACTCGTTTTACTCGTTTTTCTCGTTTTACTCGTTTTACTCGTTTTACTCGTATTACTCGTTTCACTCGTTTTACTCGTTCTACTCGTTTTACTCGTTTTACTCGTTTTACTCGTTTTACTCGTTATACTCGTTTTACTCGTTTTACTCGTTTTACTCGTTTTACTCGTTTTACTCGTGTTACTCGTTTTACTCGTTTTACTCGTTTTACTCGTTTTACTCGTTTTACTCGTTTTACTCGTTTTACTCGTTTTACTCGTTTTACTCGTTTTACTCGTTTTACTCGTTTTACTGGTTTTACTGGTTTTACTCGTTTGTCTCGTTTTACTCGTTTTACTCGTTTTACTCGTTTTACTCGTTTTACTAGTTTTACTCGTTTTACTCGTTTTACTCGTTTACTCGTTTTACTCGTTTTACTCGTTTTTCTCGTTTTACTCGTTTTACTCGTTTTACTCGTATTACTCGTTTCACTCGTTTTACTCGTTTTACTCGTTTTACTCGTTTTGCTCGTTTTGCTCGTTTTACTCGTTTTGCTCGTTTTGCTCGTTTTACTAGTTTTACTAGTTTTACTCGTTTTACTCGTTTTACTCGTTTTACTCGTTTTACTCGTTTTACTCGTTTTACTCGTTTTACTCGTTTTACTCGTTTTACTCGTTTTACTCGTTTTACTCGTTTTACTCGTTTTACTCGTTTTACTCGTTTTACTCGCTATACTCGCTTTACTCGCTTTACTCGCTTTACTCGCTTTACTCGCTTTACTCGCTTTACTCGTTTACTCGTTTTACTCGTTTTACTCGTTTTGCTCGTTTTACTCGTTTTGCTCGTTTTGCTCGTTTTGCTCGTTTTGCTCGTTTTACTCGTTTTACTCGTTTTACTCGTTTTACTCGTTTTACTCGTTTTACTCGTTTTACTCGTTTTACTCGTTTTACTCGTTTTACTCGTTTTACTCGTTTTACTCGTTTTACTCGTTATACTGGTTTTACTGGTTTTACTGGTTTTACTGGTTTTACTCGTTTTACTCGTTTTACTCGTTTTACTCGTTTTACTCGTTTTACTCGTTTTACTCGTTTTACTCGTTTTACTCGTTTTACTCGTTTTACTCGTTTTACTCGTTTCACTAGTTTCACTCTTTTCACTCGTTTCACTCGTTTTACTCGTTTAACTCGTTTTACTCGTTTTACTCGTTTTACTCGTTTAACTCGTTTTACTCGTTTAACTCGTTTTACTCGTTTTACTCGTTTAACTCGTTTTACTCGTTTAACTCGTTTTACTCGTTTAACTCGTTTTACTCGACTAACTCGTTTTACTCGTTTTACTCGTTTTACTCGTTTTACTCGTTTTACTCGTTTTACTCGTTTTACTCGTTTGTTCGTTTGTTCGTTTGTTCGTTTGTTCGTTTGTTCGTTTGTTCGTTTGTTCGTTTGTTCGTTTGTTCGTTTGTTCGTTTGTTCGTTTGTTCGTTTGTTCGTTTGTTCGTTTGTTCGTTTGTTCGTTTGTTCGTTTGTTCGTTTGTTCGTTTGTTCGTTTGTTCGTTTGTTCGTTTGTTCGTTTGTTCGTTTGTTCGTTTGTTCGTTTGTTCGTTTGTTCGTTTGTTCGTTTGTTCGTTTGTTCGTTTGTTCGTTTGTTCGTTTGTTCGTTTGTTCGTTTGTTCGTTTGTTCGTTTGTTCGTTTGTTCGTTTGTTCGTTTGTTCGTTTGTTCGTTTGTTCGTTGTTCGTTTGTTCGTTTGTTCGTTTGTTCGTTTGTTCGTTTGTTCGTTTGTTCGTTTGTTCGTTTGTTCGTTTGTTCGTTTGTTTCTTTGTTCGTTCGTTCGTTCGTTCGTTCGTTCGTTCGTTCGTTTTACTCGTTTTACTCGTTTTACTCGTTTTACTCGTTTTACTCGTTTTACTCGTTTTGCTCGTATTACTCGTTTTACTCGTTTTACTCGTTTTACTCGTTTTACTCGTTTTACTCGTTTTACTCGTTTTACTCGTTTTACTCGTTTTACTCGTTTTACTCGCTTTACTCGTTTTACTCGTTTTACTCGTTTTACTCGTTTTACTCGTTTTACTCGTTTTACTCGTTTTACTCGTTTTACTCGTTTTACTCGTTTTACTCGTTTTACTCGTTTTGCTCGTTTTACTAGTTTTACTAGTTTTACACGTTTACTCGTTTGTTCGTTTGTTCGTTTGTTCGTTTGTTCGTTTGTTCGTTTGTTCGTTTGTTCGTTTGTTCGTTTGTTCGTTTGTTCGTTTGTTCGTTTGTTCGTTTGTTCGTTTGTTCGTTTGTTCGTTTGTTCGTTTGTTCGTTCGTTCGTTCGTTCGTTCGTTCGTTCGTTCGTTTTACTCGTTTTACTCGTTTTACTCGTTTTACTCGTTTTACTCGTTTTACTCGTTTTACTCGTTTTACTCGTTTTACTCGTTTTACTCGTTTTACTCGTTTTACTCGTTTTACTCGTTTTACTGGTTTTACTGGTTTTACTGGTTTTACTGGTTTTACTCGTTTTACTCGTTTTACTCGTTTTACTCGTTTAACTCGTTTAACTCGTTTTACTCGTTTTACTCGTTTTACTCGTATTACTCGTATTACTCGTTTTACTGGTTTTACTCGTTTTACTCGTTTTACTCGTTTTACTCGTTTTACTCGTTTTACTCGTCTTACTCGTTTTACTCGTTTTACTCGTTTTACTCGTTTTACTCGTTTTACTCGTTTTACTCGTTTTACTCGTTTTACTAGTTTTACTAGTTTTACTCGTTTTACTCGTTTTACTCGTTTTACTCGTTTTACTCGTTTTACTCGTTTTACTCGTTTTACTCGTTTGTTCGTTTGTTCGTTTGTTCGATTGTTCGTTTGTTCGTTTGTTCGTTTGTTCGTTTGTTCGTTTGTTCGTTTGTTCGTTTGTTCGTTTGTTCGTTTGTTCGTTTGTTCGTTTGTTCGTTTGTTCGTTTGTTCGTTTGTTCGTTTGTTCGTTTGTTCGTTTGTTCGTTTGTTCGTTTGTTCGTTTGTTCGTTTGTTCGTTTGTTCGTTTGTTCGTTTGTTCGTTTGTTCGTTTGTTCGTTTGTTCGTTTGTTCGTTTGTTCGTTTGTTCGTTTGTTCGTTTGTTCGTTTGTTCGTTTGTTCGTTTGTTCGTTTGTTCGTTTGTTCGTTTGTTCGTTTGTTCGTTTGTTTCTTTGTTCGTTCGTTCGTTCGTTCGTTCGTTCGTTCGTTCGTTCGTTTTACTGGTTTTACTGGTTTTACTGGTTTTACTGGTTTTACTCGTTTTACTCGTTTTACTCGTTTTACTCGTTTTACTCGTTTAACTCGTTTAACTCGTTTTACTCGTTTTACTCGTTTTACTCGTATTACTCGTATTACTCGTTTTACTGGTTTTACTCGTTTTACTCGTTTTACTCGTTTTACTCGTTTAACTCGTTTTACTCGTTTTACTCGTATTACTCGTATTACTCGTTTTACTCGTTTTACTCGTTTTACTCGTTTTACTCGTTTTACTCGTTTTACTCGTTTGTTCGTTTGTTCGTTTTTTCGTTTGTCCGTTTGTTCGTTTGTTTCTTTGTTCGTTCGTTCGTTCGTTCGTTCGTTTTACTCGTTTTACTCGTTTTACTAGTTTTACTCGTTTTACGCGTTTTACTCGTTTTACTCGTTTTACTCGTTTTACTCGTTTTACTCGTTTTACTCGTTTTAGTCGTTTTACTCGTTTTAGTCGTTTTACTCGTTTCACTCGTATTACTCGTATTACTCGTATTACTCGTATTACTCGTATTACTCGTATTACTCGTTTTACTCGTTTTACTCGTTTTACTCGTTTTACTCGTTTTACTCGTTTCACTCGTTTTACTCGTTTTACTCGTTTTACTCGTTTTACTCGTTTTACTCGTTTTACTCGTTTTACTCGTTTTACTCGTTCTACTCGTTTTACTCGTTTTACTCGTTTTACTCGTTTTACTCGTTATACTCGTTTTACTCGTTTTACTCGTTTTACTCGTTTTACTCGTTTTACTCGTGTCACTCGTTTTACTCGTTTTACTCGTTTTACTCGTTTTACTCGTTTTACTCGTTTTACTCGTTTTACTCGTTTTACTGGTTTTACTCGTTTGTCTCGTTTTACTCGTTTTACTCGTTTTACTCGTTTTACTCGTTTTACTAGTTTTACTCGTTTTACTCGTTTTACTCGTTTACTCGTTTTACTCGTTTTACTCGTTTTTCTCGTTTTACTCGTTTTACTCGTATTACTCGTATTACTCGTATTACTCGTTTTACTCGTTTTACTCGTTTCACTCGTTTTACTCGTTTTACTCGTTTTACTCGTTTTGCTCGTTTTGCTCGTTTTACTCGTTTTGCTCGTTTTGCTCGTTTTACTAGTTTTACTAGTTTTACTAGTTTTACTCGTTTTACTCGTTTTACTCGTTTTACTCGTTTTACTCGTTTTACTCGTTTTACTCGTTTTACTCGTTTTACTCGTTTTACTCGTTTTACTCGTTTTACTCGTTTTACTCGTTTTACTCGTTTTACTCGTTTTACTCGTTTTACTCGTTTTACTCGTTTTACTCGTTTTACTCGTTTTACTCGCTTTACTCGCTTTACTCGCTTTACTCGCTTTACTCGCTTTACTCGTTTTACTCGTTTTACTCGTTTTACTCGTTTTACTCGTTTTACTCGTTTTACTCGTTTTACTCGTTTTGCTCGTTTTACTCGTTTTGCTCGTTTTGCTCGTTTTACTCGTTTTACTCGTTTTACTCGTTTTACTCGTTTTACTCGTTTTACTCGTTTTACTCGTTTTACTCGTTTTACTCGTTTTACTCGTTTTACTCGTTATACTGGTTTTACTGGTTTTACTGGTTTTACTGGTTTTACTGGTTTTACTGGTTTTACTGGTTTTACTCGTTTTACTCGTTTTACTCGTTTTACTCGCTTTACTCGCTTTACTCGCTTTACTCGCTTTACTCGCTTTACTCGTTTTACTCGTTTTACTCGTTTTACTCGTTTTACTCGTTTTACTCGTTTTACTCGTTTTGCTCGTTTTACTCGTTTTGCTCGTTTTGCTCGTTTTACTCGTTTTACTCGTTTTACTCGTTTTACTCGTTTTACTCGTTTTACTCGTTTTACTCGTTTTACTCGTTTTACTCGTTTTACTCGTTTTACTCGTTTTACTCGTTTTACTCGTTATACTGGTTTTACTGGTTTTACTGGTTTTACTGGTTTTACTCGTTTTACTCGTTTTACTCGTTTTACTCGTTTTACTCGCTTTACCGTTTTACTCGTGTTACTAGTTTTGCTCGTTTTACTCGTTTTACTCGTTTTACTCGTTTTACTAGTTTTACTAGTTTTACTCGTTTTACTCCTTTTACTCGTTTTACTCGTTTTACTCGTTTTACTCGTTTTACTCGTTTTACTCGTTTTACTCGTTTTACTCGTTTTACTCGTTTTACTCGTTTTACTCGTATTACTCGTTTTACTCGTATTACTCGTTTTACTCGTTTTACTCGTTTCACTCGTTTTACTCGTTTTACTCGTTTTACTCGTTTTGCTCGTTTTGCTCGTTTTACTCGTTTTGCTCGTTTTGCTCGTTTTACTAGTTTTACTCGTTTAACTCGTTTTACTCGTTTAACTCGTTTTACTCGTTTAACTCGTTTTACTCGTTTAACTCGTTTTACTCGACTAACTCGTTTTACTCGTTTTACTCGTTTTACTCGTTTTACTCGTTTTACTCGTTTTACTCGTTTTACTCGTTTTACTCGTTTGTTCGTTTGTTCGTTTGTTCGTTTGTTCGTTTGTTCGTTTGTTCGTTTGTTCGTTTGTTCGTTTGTTCGTTTGTTCGTTTGTTCGTTTGTTCGTTTGTTCGTTTGTTCGTTTGTTCGTTTGTTCGTTTGTTCGTTTGTTCGTTTGTTCGTTTGTTCGTTTGTTCGTTTGTTCGTTTGTTCGTTTGTTCGTTTGTTCGTTTGTTCGTTTGTTCGTTTGTTCGTTTGTTCGTTTGTTCGTTTGTTCGTTTGTTCGTTTGTTCGTTTGTTCGTTTGTTCGTTTGTTCGTTTGTTCGTTTGTTCGTTTGTTCGTTTGTTCGTTTGTTCGTTTGTTCGTTTGTTCGTTTGTTCGTTTGTTCGTTTGTTCGTTTGTTCGTTTGTTCGTTTGTTCGTTTGTTCGTTTGTTCGTTTGTTCGTTTGTTTCTTTGTTCGTTCGTTCGTTCGTTCGTTCGTTCGTTCGTTCGTTTTACTCGTTTTACTCGTTTTACTCGTTTTACTCGTTTTACTCGTTTTGCTCGTATTACTCGTTTTACTCGTTTTACTCGTTTTACTCGTTTTACTCGTTTTACTCGTTTTACTCGTTTTACTCGTTTTACTCGTTTTACTCGTTTTACTCGCTTTACTCGTTTTACTCGTTTTACTCGTTTTACTCGTTTTACTCGTTTTACTCGTTTTACTCGTTTTACTCGTTTTACTCGTTTTACTCGTTTTACTCGTTTTACTCGTTTTGCTCGTTTTACTAGTTTTACTAGTTTTACAAGTTTTACTCGTTTGTTCGTTTGTTCGTTTGTTCGTTTGTTCGTTTGTTCGTTTGTTCGTTTGTTCGTTTGTTCGTTTGTTCGTTTGTTCGTTTGTTCGTTTGTTCGTTTGTTCGTTTGTTCGTTTGTTCGTTTGTTCGTTTGTTCGTTTGTTCGTTTGTTCGTTTGTTCGTTTGTTCGTTTGTTCGTTTGTTCGTTTGTTCGTTTGTTCGTTTGTTCGTTTGTTCGTTTGTTCGTTTGTTCGTTTGTTCGTTTGTTCGTTTGTTCGTTTGTTCGTTTGTTCGTTTGTTCGTTTGTTCGTTTGTTCGTTTGTTCGTTTGTTCGTTTGTTCGTTTGTTCGTTTGTTCGTTTGTTCGTTTGTTCGTTTGTTCGTTTGTTCGTTTGTTCGTTTGTTCGTTTGTTCGTTTTTTCGTTTGTTTCTTTGTTCGTTCGTTCGTTCGTTCGTTCGTTCGTTCGTTTTACTCGTTTTACTCGTTTTACTGGTTTTACTGGTTTTACTGGTTTTACTGGTTTTACTCGTTTTACTCGTTTTACTCGTTTTACTCGTTTTACTCGTTTTGCTCGTTTTACTCGTTTTGCTCGTTTTACTCGTTTTACTCGTTTTACTCGTTTTACTCGTTTTACTCGTTTTACTCGTTTTACTCGTTTTACTCGTTTTACTCGTTTTACTCGTTTTACTCGTTTTACTGGTTTTACTGGTTTTACTGGTTTTACTGGTTTTACTCGTTTTACTCGTTTTACTGGTTTTACTCGTTTAACTCGTTTAACTCGTTTTACTCGTTTTACTCGTTTTACTCGTATTACTCGTATTACTCGTTTTACTGGTTTTACTCGTTTTACTCGTTTTACTCGTTTTACTCGTTTTACTCGTTTTACTCGTCTTACTCGTTTTACTCGTTTTACTCGTTTTACTCGTTTTACTCGTTTTACTCGTTTTACTCGTTTTACTCGTTTTACTCGTTTTACTAGTTTTACTAGTTTTACTCGTTTTACTCGTTTTACTCGTTTTACTCGTTTTACTCGTTTTACTCGTTTTACTCGTTTGTTCGTTTGTTCGTTTGTTCGATTGTTCGTTTGTTCGTTTGTTCGTTTGTTCGTTTGTTCGTTTGTTCGTTTGTTCGTTTGTTCGTTTGTTCGTTTGTTCGTTTGTTCGTTTGTTCGTTTGTTCGTTTGTTCGTTTGTTCGTTTGTTCGTTTGTTCGTTTGTTCGTTTGTTCGTTTGTTCGTTTGTTCGTTTGTTCGTTTGTTCGTTTGTTCGTTTGTTCGTTTGTTCGTTTGTTCGTTTGTTCGTTTGTTCGTTTGTTCGTTTGTTCGTTTGTTCGTTTGTTCGTTTGTTCGTTTGTTCGTTTGTTCGTTTGTTCGTTTGTTCGTTTGTTCGTTTGTTCGTTTGTTCGTTTGTTCGTTTGTTCGTTTGTTCGTTTGTTCGTTTGTTCGTTTGTTCGTTTGTTCGTTTGTTCGTTTGTTCGTTTGTTCGTTTGTTCGTTTGTTCGTTTGTTTCTTTGTTCGTTCGTTCGTTCGTTCGTTCGTTCGTTCGTTCGTTCGTTTTACTGGTTTTACTGGTTTTACTGGTTTTACTGGTTTTACTCGTTTTACTCGTTTTACTCGTTTTACTCGTTTTACTCGTTTTGCTCGTTTTACTCGTTTTGCTCGTTTTACTCGTTTTACTCGTTTTACTCGTTTTACTCGTTTTACTCGTTTTACTCGTTTTACTCGTTTTACTGGTTTTACTGGTTTTACTGGTTTTACTCGTTTTACTGGTTTTACTGGTTTTACTGGTTTTACTGGTTTTACTGGTTTTACTGGTTTTACTCGTTTTACTCGTTTTACTCGTTTTACTCGTTTAACTCGTTTAACTCGTTTTACTCGTTTTACTCGTTTTACTCGTATTACTCGTATTACTCGTTTTACTGGTTTTACTCGTTTTACTCGTTTTACTCGTTTTACTCGTTTAACTCGTTTTACTCGTTTTACTCGTATTACTCGTATTACTCGTTTTACTCGTTTTACTCGTTTTACTCGTTTTACTCGTTTTACTCGTTTTACTCGTTTGTTCGTTTGTTCGTTTTTTCGTTTGTCCGTTTGTTCGTTTGTTTCTTTGTTCGTTCGTTCGTTCGTTCGTTCGTTTTACTCGTTTTACTCGTTTTACTAGTTTTACTCGTTTTACGCGTTTTACTCGTTTTACTCGTTTTACTCGTTTTACTCGTTTTACTCGTTTTACTCGTTTTAGTCGTTTTACTCGTTTTAGTCGTTTTACTCGTTTCACTCGTATTACTCGTATTACTCGTATTACTCGTATTACTCGTATTACTCGTATTACTCGTTTTACTCGTTTTACTCGTTTTACTCGTTTTACTCGTTTTACTCGTTTCACTCGTTTTACTCGTTTTACTCGTTTTACTCGTTTTACTCGTTTTACTCGTTTTACTCGTTTTACTCGTTTTACTCGTTCTACTCGTTTTACTCGTTTTACTCGTTTTACTCGTTTTACTCGTTATACTCGTTTTACTCGTTTTACTCGTTTTACTCGTTTTACTCGTTTTACTCGTGTTACTCGTTTTACTCGTTTTACTCGTTTTACTCGTTTTACTCGTTTTACTCGTTTTACTCGTTTTACTCGTTTTACTCGTTTTACTCGTTTTACTGGTTTTACTCGTTTGTCTCGTTTTACTCGTTTTACTCGTTTTACTCGTTTTACTCGTTTTACTAGTTTTACTCGTTTTACTCGTTTTACTCGTTTACTCGTTTTACTCGTTTTACTCGTTTTTCTCGTTTTACTCGTTTTACTCGTTTTACTCGTATTACTCGTATTACTCGTATTACTCGTTTTACTCGTTTTACTCGTTTCACTCGTTTTACTCGTTTTACTCGTTTTACTCGTTTTGCTCGTTTTGCTCGTTTTACTCGTTTTGCTCGTTTTGCTCGTTTTACTAGTTTTACTAGTTTTACTCGTTTTACTCGTTTTACTCGTTTTACTCGTTTTACTCGTTTTACTCGTTTTACTCGTTTTACTCGTTTTACTCGTTTTACTCGTTTTACTCGTTTTACTCGTTTTACTCGTTTTACTCGTTTTACTCGTTTTACTCGTTTTACTCGTTTTACTCGCTTTACTCGCTTTACTCGCTTTACTCGCTTTACTCGCTTTACTCGTTTTACTCGTTTTACTCGTTTTACTCGTTTTACTCGTTTTACTCGTTTTGCTCGTTTTACTCGTTTTGCTCGTTTTGCTCGTTTTACTCGTTTTACTCGTTTTGCTCGTTTTACTCGTTTTACTCGTTTTACTCGTTTTACTCGCTTTACTCGTTTTACTCGTTTTACTCGTTTTACTCGTTTTACTCGTTTTACTCGTTTTACTCGTTTTACTCGTTTTACTCGTTTTACTCGTTTTACTCGTTTTGCTCGTTTTACTAGTTTTACTAGTTTTACAAGTTTTACTCGTTTGTTCGTTTGTTCGTTTGTTCGTTTGTTCGTTTGTTCGTTTGTTCGTTTGTTCGTTTGTTCGTTTGTTCGTTTGTTCGTTTGTTCGTTTGTTCGTTTGTTCGTTTGTTCGTTTGTTCGTTTGTTCGTTTGTTCGTTTGTTCGTTTGTTCGTTTGTTCGTTTGTTCGTTTGTTCGTTTGTTCGTTTGTTCGTTTGTTCGTTTGTTCGTTTGTTCGTTTGTTCGTTTGTTCGTTTGTTCGTTTGTTCGTTTGTTCGTTTGTTCGTTTGTTCGTTTGTTCGTTTGTTCGTTTGTTCGTTTGTTCGTTTGTTCGTTTGTTCGTTTGTTCGTTTGTTCGTTTGTTCGTTTGTTTCTTTGTTCGTTCGTTCGTTCGTTCGTTCGTTCGTTCGTTCGTTTTACTCGTTTTACTCGTTTTACTCGTTTTACTCGTTTTACTCGTTTTGCTCGTATTACTCGTTTTACTCGTTTTACTCGTTTTACTCGTTTTACTCGTTTTACTCGTTTTACTCGTTTTACTCGTTTTACTCGTTTTACTCGCTTTACTCGTTTTACTCGTTTTACTCGTTTTACTCGTTTTACTCGTTTTACTCGTTTTACTCGTTTTACTCGTTTTACTCGTTTTACTCGTTTTACTCGTTTTACTCGTTTTACTCGTTTTACTCGTTTTACTCGTTTTACTCGTTTTGCTCGTTTTACTAGTTTTACTAGTTTTACAAGTTTTACTCGTTTGTTCGTTTGTTCGTTTGTTCGTTTGTTCGTTTGTTCGTTTGTTCGTTTGTTCGTTTGTTCGTTTGTTCGTTTGTTCGTTTGTTCGTTTGTTCGTTTGTTCGTTTGTTCGTTTGTTCGTTTGTTCGTTTGTTCGTTTGTTCGTTTGTTCGTTTGTTCGTTTGTTCGTTTGTTCGATTGTTCGTTTGTTCGTTTGTTCGTTTGTTCGTTTGTTCGTTTGTTCGTTTGTTCGTTTGT
>NW_027487571.1:10000-14457 GCF_050908995.1 Andrena cerasifolii | reverse complement strand
AACAAACGAACAAACGAACAAACGAACAAACGAACAAACGAACAAACGAACAAACGAACAAACGAACAAACGAACAAACGAACAAACGAACAAACGAACAAACGAACAAACGAACAAACGACAAACAAACCAACGAACCAACGAACCAACGCAACGCACCAACGAACCAACGCACCAACGAACCAACGAACAAACGAAAAAAGACAAAGCGAACATACGAACAAACGAAGAACCAACGAAACGAACCAACGAACCAACGAACCAACGAACCAACGAACCAATGAACCAACGAACCAACGAACCAACGAACCAACGAACCAACGAACCAACGAACAAACGAACAAACGAACCAACGCACCAACGAACCAACGAACCAATGAACAAACGAACAAACGAACAAACGAACAATCGAAGAAAGAGACAAAGAAACAAAGAAAAAACGAACCAACGAACCAACGAACCAACGAACCAACGAACCAACGAACCAACGAACCAACGAACCAACGAACCAACGAACCAACGAACCAACGAACCAACGAACCAACGAACCAACGAACCAACGAACCAACGAACCAACGAACCAACGAACCAACGAACCAACGAACCAACGAACCAACGAACCAACGAACCAACGAAACAACGAACCAACGAACTAACGAACCAACGAACCAACGGACCAATGAACAAACGAACCAACGAACCAACGAACCAACGAACCAACGAACCAACGAACCAATGAACCAACGAACCAACGAACCAACGAACCAACGAACCAACGAACAAACGAACCAACGAACCAACGAACCAACGAAACAACGAACCAACGAACCAACGAACCAACGAACCAACGAACCAACGGACCAATGAACAAACGAACAAACGAACAATCGAAGAAAGAGACAAAGAAACAAAGAAACAAAGAAAAAACGCACCAACGAACCAACGAACCAACGAACCAACGAACCAACGAAACAACGAACCAACGAACCAACGAACCAACGAACCAACGAACCAATGAACCAACGAACCCACGAACAAACGAACCAACGAACCAACGAACCAACGAAAAAACGAACCAACGAACCAACGAACAAACGAAAAAACGACAAAGCGAACAAACGAACAAACGAACAAACGAACAAACGAACAAACGAACAAACGAACAAACGAACAAACGAACAAACGAACAAACGAACAAACGAACAAACGAACAAACGAACAAACGAACAAACGAATAAAAGAACAAACGAACAAACGAACTATCGAACAAACAAACAAACGAACAAACGAACAAACGAACAAACGAACAAACGAACAAACGAACAAACGAACAAACGAACAAACGAACAAACGAACAAACGAACAAACGAACAAACGAACAAACGAACAAACGAACAAACGAACAAACGAACAAACGAACAAACGAACAAACGAACAAACGAACAAACGACAAACAAACAAACGAACAAACGAACAAACGAACAAACGAACAATCGAAGAAAGAGACAAAGAAACAAAGAAACAATGAAAAAACGAACCAACGAACCAACGAACCAACGAACCAACGAACCAACGAACCAACGAACCAACGTACCAACGAACCAACGAACCAACGCAACAACGAGCCAACGAACCAACGAAGAAATGAAAAAACGACAAAGCGAACAAACGAACAAAGAGACAAAGAAACAAAGAACCAAAGAAAAAAACGAACCAACGAGCCAACGAACAAACGAACCAACGAACCAATGAACCAACGAACCATCGAACCAACGAACTATCGAACAAACGAACGAACGAACAAACGAACAAACGAACAAACGAACAAACGAACAAACGAACAAACGAACAAACGAACAAACGAACAAACGAACAAACGAACAAACGAACAAACGAACAAACGAACAAAGGAACAAACGAACAAACGAACAAACGAACAAACGAACAAACGAACAAACGAACAAACGAACAAACGAACAAACGAACAAACGAACAAACGAACAAACGAACAAACGACAAACAAACAAACGAACAAACGAACAAACGAACAAACGAACAATCGAAGAAAGAGACAAAGAAACAAAGAAACAAAGAAAAAAACGAACCAACGAACCAACGAACCAACGAACCAACGAACCAACGAACCAACGAACCAACGTACCAACGAACCAACGAACCAACGCAACAACGAACCAACGAACCAACGAAGAAATGAAAAAACGACAAAGCGAACAAACGAACAAACGAACAAACGAACAAACGAACAAACGAACAAACGAACAAACGAACAAACGAACAAACGAACAAACGAACAAACGAACAAACGAACAAACGAACAAACGAACAAACGAACAAACGAACAAACGAACAAACGAACAAACGAACAAAACGAACAAACGAACAAACGAACAATCGAAGAAAGAGACAAAGAAACAAAGAAAAAACGAACCAACGAACCAACGAACCAACGAACCAACGAACCAACGAACCAACGAACCAACGAACCAACGAACCAACGAACCAACGAACCAACGAACCAACGAACCAACGAACCAACGAACCAACGAACCAACGAACCAACGAACCAACGAACCAACGAACCAACGAACCAACGAACCAACGAACCAACGAACCAACGAAACAACGAACCAACGAACTAACGAACCAACGAACCAACGGACCAATGAACAAACGAACCAACGAACCAACGAACCAACGAACCAACGAACCAACGAACCAATGAACCAACGAACCAACGAACCAACGAACCAACGAACCAACGAACAAACGAACCAACGAACCAACGAACCAACGAAACAACGAACCAACGAACCAACGAACCAACGAACCAACGAACCAACGGACCAATGAACAAACGAACTAACGAACAAACGAACAAACGAACAAAGAGACAAAGAAACAAAGAACCAAAGAAAAAAACGAACCAACGAGCCAACGAACCAACGAACCAACGAACCAATGAACCAACGAACGAACGAACCAACGAACCAACGAACCAACGAACAAACGAACAAACGAACAAACGAACCAACGCACCAACGAACCAACGAACTAACGAACCAACGAACCAATGATCAAACGAACAAACGAACAAACGAACAAACGAACAAAGAGACAAAGAAACAATGAACCAAAGAAAAAAACGAACCAACGAGCCAACGAACCAACGAACCAACGAACCAATGAACCAACGATCCAACGAACCAACGAACCAACGAACCAACGAACCAACGAAACAACGAACCAACGAACCAACGAACCAACGAACCAACGAACCAATGAACAAACGAACAAACGAACAAACGAACAAAGAACAAACGAACAAACGAACTATCGAACAAACGAACAAACGAACAAACGAATAAACGAACAAACGAACAAACGAACAATCGAAGAAAGAGACAAAGAAACAAAGAAACAAAGAAAAAACGCACCAACGAACCAACGAACCAACGAACCAACGAACCAACGAAACAACGAACCAACGAACCAACGAACCAACGAACCAACGAACCAATGAACCAACGAACCCACGAACAAACGAACCAACGAACCAACGAACCAACGAAAAAACGAACCAACGAACCAACGAACAAACGAAAAAACGACAAAGCGAACAAACGAACAAACGAACAAACGAACAAACGAACAAACGAACACACGAACAAACGAACAAACGAACAAACGAACAAACGAATAAACGAACAAACGAACAAACGAACAATCGAAGAAAGAGACAAAGAAACAAAGAAACAAAGAAAAAACGCACCAACGAACCAACGAACCAACGAACCAACGAACCAACGAAACAACGAACCAACGAACCAACGAACCAACGAACCAACGAACCAATGAACCAACGAACCCACGAACAAACGAACCAACGAACCAACGAACCAACGAAAAAACGAACCAACGAACCAACGAACAAACGAAAAAACGACAAAGCGAACAAACGAACAAACGAACAAACGAACAAACGAACAAACGAACAAACGAACAAACGAACAAACGAACAAACGAACAAACGAACAAACGAACAAACGAACAAACGAATAAAAGAACAAACGAACAAACGAACTATCGAACAAACAAACAAACGAACAAACGAACAAACGAACATACGAACAAACGAACAAACGAACAAACGAACAAACGAACAAACGAACAAACGAACAAACGAACAAACGAACAAACGAACAAACGAACAAACGAACAAACGAACAAACGAACAAACGAACAAACGACAAACAAACAAACGAACAAACGAACAAACGAACAAACGAACAAACGAACAATCGAAGAAAGAGACAAAGAAACAAAGAAACAAAGAAAAAACGAACCAACGAACCAACGAACCAACGAACCAACGAACCAACGAACCAACGAACCAACGTACCAACGAACCAACGAACCAACGCAACAACGAACCAACG
>NW_027487570.1:0-14459 GCF_050908995.1 Andrena cerasifolii | reverse complement strand
AAAATGAAAAAAATTTTAAAAAATGAAAAAAAGGTTTTTTACAAAAAATTAAAAAAATGAAAAAAATTTAAAAAAAATGAAAAAGTTAAAAAATATAGAAATTTTTTTTTAAAAAAATAAAAAAAAAATTTAAAAAAAAATAAAAAAAATTTTTAAAAAATTAAAAAAAAAATAAAAAATTTAAAAAAAACAAAAAAATTTTTAAAAAAATTTTGAAAAATTAAAAAAATTTAAAAAGAAGAAAAAAAAATTTAAAAACATAAATAAAAAAATTAAAAAAAAATTGTTAAAAAATTAAAACAAATTTTTAAAAAAAAATTTTTTTAATTTTTTTAAAAATTTAAAAAAAATTTAACAAAATGAAAATTTAAAAAAAAATTAAAAAAATTAAAAAATATAGAAAAAAAATTTAAAAAAAAATTAAAAAAAAAATAAAAAATTTAAAAAAAATTTTGTTAAAAAATTAAAACAAATTTTTTTAAAAAAAATTAAAAAATTTTAAAAAATTTAAAAAAATAAAAAAATTATAAGAAAATTAAAAAAAATTTAAATTAAAAAAAAATAAAAAAAATTGTAAAAAAATTTTGTTAAAACATTAAAACAAATTTTTTAAAAAAATTTTTAAAAATTTAAAAAAAAATTTTAAAAAATTAAAAAAAAAATTAAAAAATTATAAGAAAATTAAAAAAAAAATTTTAAAATTAAATTTTTTTTAAAAAATTAAAAAAAAAATTTAAATGAAAAAATAATTAAAGAAAAGAAATTTAAAAATTTTTTCTTAAAAATTAAAAAAAAAAATTTTAAAAATTAAAAAAAAATTAAATGAAAAAATAATTAAAGAAAAGAAATTTTAAAATTTTTTCGTAAAAAATGAAAAAAAATTTAAAAATTAAAAAAAATTTTTTTTTAAATTTGAAAGAAAAATTTAAAAAATTGAAAAAAGTTTATAAAAAAAATTTTAAAAACATAAATGAAAAAATTTAAAAAAAAATTGTTAAAAATTAAAACAAAATTTTTTTAAAAAAATTTTAAAAAATTAAAAAAATTATAAGAAAATTAAAAAAAAATTTAAAATTTAAAAAAAATAATAAAATTTAAAAAAAAATAAGAAAAATTTAAAAAAAAAATTTTAAAATATAAAAAAAATTTAAAAATATATATATAAAAAAATAAAAAATTTAAAAAAAACAAAAAAATTAAAAAAAAAAATTTTAAAAATCAAAAAAATTTTTAAAAAAAGAAAAAAAATTTAAAAACATAAATAAAATTTTTTTAAAAAAAATTGTTAAAAAATTAAATCAAATTTTTTAAAAAAAAATTTTAAAATTTTTTTAAAAATTTAAAAAAATATATAAAAAATTAAAGATTTTTTATAAAAAATTAAAAAAAATAACCAAAATTTTTAAAAAAAATTTTAAAAAAATTTTTAAAAAAATTTTAAAAATTAAAAAATATAGAAACAAAATTAAAGAAAATTTTTTTAAAAAATTTTGTTAAAAAATTAAAACAAATTTTAAAAAAAAAAATTAAAAAAAATTTTAAAAAATTTAAAAAAAAATAAAAAAATTGTAAGAAAATTAAAAAAAAAATTAAATTAAAAAAAAATAAAAAAATTTAAAAAAAAATTTTGTTAAAAAATTAAAACAAATTTTTTAAAAAAAATTTAAAAAAATTTAAAAAAAATTTAAAAAATTTTAAAATAATTTAAAAAATTTAAAAAAAATTTAAAAAATTTTAAAATAATTTAAAAAATTTAAAAAAATAAAAAATTACAAGAAAATTAAAAAAAAATTTAAATGAAAAATAATTAAAGAAAAGAAATTTTAAAATTATTTCTTAAAAATTAAAAAAAAATTAAAAATTAAAAAAAAATTTTAAATTTTAAAGAAAAATTTAAAAAATTGAAAAAAATTTAGAAAAAAATTTTAAAAACATAAATAAAAAAAATTTTTAAAAATTGTTAAATTAAAACAAATTTTTTTAAAAAAATTTTAAAAAATTTTAAAAAATTTAAAAAAAAATAAAAAAATTATAAGAAAATTAAAAAAAAATTTTAAAATTTAAAAAAAATAATAAAATTTTAAAAAAAATAAGAAAAATTTAAAAAAAAATTAAAAAATAAATAAAAAAATAAAAAATTAAAAAAAAAAAAATTTAAAATATTAAAAAAATTAAAAAAAATAAGAAAAAAATTTTAAAAACATAAATAAATTTTTTTAAAAAAATTGTTAAAAAATTAAAACAATTTTTTAAAAAAAAATTTTAAAAAATTTAAAAAAAAATAAAAAAAAATTTTAAAAAATTTGTTAAAAAATTAAAACAAATTTTTTAAAATTTTTTTTAAAAAATTAAAAAAATTATAAGAAAATTAAAAAAAAATTTTATAATTTAAAAAAAAATAATAAAATTTAAAAAAAAAATAAGAAAAATTTTTTAAAAAAAAATTTAAAAAATTTTAAACAAATTTAAAAATATATATAAAAAAACAAAAAAATTTTAAAAATTAAAAAAATTTAAAAAAAAAAGAAAAAAATTTAAAAACATAAATACATTTTTTTTTTAAAAAATTGTTAAAAAATTAAGACAAATTTTTAAAAAAATTTTTTTAATTTTTTTAAAAATTTAAAAAAATTTAACAAAATGAAAATTTTTTTAAAAAAATTAAAAAAATTAAAAAATATAGAAAAAAATTAAAAAAAAATTTAAAAAAAAATAAAAAAAATTTTAAAAAAATTTGTTAAAAAATTAAAACAAATTTTTTTAAAAAAAATTAAAAAATTTTAAAAAATTTTAAAAAAATAAAAAAATTATAAGAAAATTAAAAAAAATTTAAATTAAAAAAAAATAAAAAAAATTTTAAAAAATTTTGTTAAAACATTAAAACAAATTTTTAAAAAAATTTTAAAGAAATTTAAAAAAAAATTTAAAAATTTAAAAAAAAAATTTAAAAAATTAAAAAAAAAATTAAAAAATTATAAGAAAATTAAAAAAAAAATTTTAAAATTAAATTTTTTTAAAAAATTAAAAAAAAAATTTTAAATGAAAAAATAATTAAAGAAAACAAATTTTAAAATTTTTTCTTAAAAATTAAAAAAAAAAATTTTTAAATTAAAAAAAATTTAAATGAAAAAATAATTAAAGAAAAGAAATTTTAATATTTTTTCTTAAAAAATGAAAAAAAATTTAAAAATTAAAAAAATTTTTTTTTTAAATTTTAAAGAAAAATTTAAAAAATTGAAAAAAGTTTATAAAAAAATTTTAAAATCATAAATGAAAAAATTTAAAAAAAAATTGTTAAAAATTAAAACAAAATTTTTTAAAAAAATTTTAAAAAATTAAAAAAATTACAAGAAAATTTAAAAAAAAATTTTAAAATTTAAAAAAAAAAAAATTTTTAAAAAAATAAGAAAAATTTAAAAAAAAATTTTTAAATATAAAAAAAATTTAAAAATATATATAAAAAAAATAAAAAATTTAAAAAAAAAACAAAAAAATTAAAAAAAAAAATTTAAAAAATCAAAAAAAAAATTAAAAAAAGAAAAAAAATTATAAGAAAATTAAAAAAAATTTTAAAAATTAAAAAAATTTATAAGAATATTAAAAAAAATTAAAAATTAAAAAAAAAATTTTTTTTTAAAAATTAAAATTTTTTTTTAAATTAAAAAAATATATAAAAAATTAAAATAAAAAAATTTTAATATACAAAAAAAATTTTAAATAAAAAAATATACAAAAATTTAGATGAAAAATAAAAAAATGAACAAATAAAAATTTTAAAAAATAAAAAAAAATTTAAAAA
Organism: Andrena cerasifolii; assembly: GCF_050908995.1. Classification (NCBI taxonomy): domain Eukaryota; kingdom Metazoa; phylum Arthropoda; class Insecta; order Hymenoptera; family Andrenidae; genus Andrena; species Andrena cerasifolii. The sequence continues at coordinate 10,660 of NW_027487570.1, read as the reverse complement.
GTTTTTAAAAAATTTAAAAAAATGAAAAAAATTTTAAAAAATGAAAAAAAAGGTTTTTTACAAAAAATTAAAAAAATGAAAAAAATTTAAAAAAAAATAAAAAAAATTTTTAAAAAATTAAAAAAAAAATAAAAAAATTAAAAAAAACAAAAAAATTTTGAAAAATTAAAAAAATTTAAAAAGAAGAAAAAAAAATTTAAAAACATAAATAAAAAAATTAAAAAAAAATTGTTAAAAAATTAAAACAAATTTTTAAAAAAAAATTTTTTAATTTTTTTAAAAATTTAAAAAAAATTTAACAAAATGAAAATTTAAAAAAAAATTAAAAAAATTAAAAAATATAGAAAAAAAATTTAAAAAAAAATTAAAAAAAAAAAAAAAAATTTTAAAAAAATTTTGTTAAAAAATTAAAACAAATTTTTTAAAAAAAATTAAAAAATTTTAAAAAATTTAAAAAAATAAAAAAATTATAAGAAAATTAAAAAAAAAATTTTAAAATTAAATTTTTTTTAAAAAATTAAAAAAAAAATTTAAATGAAAAAATAATTAAAGAAAAGAAATTTTAAAATTTTTTCTTAAAAATTAAAAAAAAAAATTTTAAAAATTAAAAAAAAATTAAATGAAAAAATAATTAAAGAAAAGAAATTTTAAAATTTTTTCGTAAAAAATGAAAAAAAATTTAAAAATTAAAAAAATTTTTTTTTTAAATTTGAAAGAAAAATTTAAAAAATTGAAAAAAGTTTATAAAAAATTTTAAAAACATAAATGAAAAAATTTTAAAAAAAATTGTTAAAAATTAAAACAAAATTTTTTTAAAAAAATTTTAAAAAATTAAAAAAATTATAAGAAAATTAAAAAAAAATTTAAAATTTAAAAAAAATAATAAAATTTAAAAAAAATAAGAAAAATTTAAAAAAAAATTTTAAAATATAAAAAAAATTTAAAAATATATATATAAAAAATAAAAAATTAAAAAAAAACAAAAAAATTAAAAAAAAAAATTTAAAAAATCAAAAAAATTTTTAAAAAAGAAAAAAAATTTAAAAACATAAATAAAATTTTTTTAAAAAAATTGTTAAAAAATTAAATCAAATTTTTTAAAAAAAAATTTTAAAATTTTTTAAAAATTTAAAAAAATATATAAAAAATTAAAGATTTTTTATAAAAAATTAAAAAAAATAACCAAAATTTTTAAAAAAAATTTAAAAAAATTTTTTAAAAAAATTAAAAAAATTAAAAAATATAGAAACAAAATTAAAGAAAATTTTTTTAAAAAATTTTGTTAAAAAATTAAAACAAATTTTTAAAAAAAAAATTAAAAAAAATTTTAAAAAAATTTAAAAAAAAATAAAAAAATTGTAAGAAAATTAAAAAAAAATTTAAATTAAAAAAAAATAAAAAAATTTAAAAAAAAATTTTGTTAAAAAATTAAAACAAATTTTTTAAAAAAAATTTAAAAAAATTTTAAAAAAATTTTAAAAATTTTAAAATAATTTAAAAAATTTAAAAAAATAAAAAATTACAAGAAAATTAAAAAAAATTTTAAATGAAAAATAATTAAAGAAAAGAAATTTTAAAATTATTTCTTAAAAATTAAAAAAAAAATTTAAAAATTAAAAAAAAAATTTTAAATTTTAAAGAAAAATTTAAAAAATTGAAAAAAATTTAGAAAAAAATTTTAAAAACATAAATAAAAAAAAAATTTTAAAATTGTTAAATTAAAACAAATTTTTTTAAAAAAAATTTTAAAAATTTTAAAAAATTTAAAAAAAAATAAAAAAATTATAAGAAAATTAAAAAAAAATTAAATAAAAAAAAATAAAAAAAAAATTAAAAATTTTGTTAAAAAATTAAAACAAATTTTTTAAAAAAAATTAAAAAAATTTTTAAAAAATTTAAAAAAATTTTAAAAAAATAAAAAAAATTTTAAAAAAATAAAAAATTATAAGAAAATTAAAAAAAATTTAAAAATTAAAAAAAAATAATAAAATTTAAAAAAAAATAAGAAAAATTTTTTCAAAAAAAAAATTTAAAAAATTTTAAACAAATTTAAAAATATATATAAAAAAAATAAAAAATTAAAAAAAAAACAAAAAAATTTTTAAAAATTAAAAAATTAAAAAAAAAGAAAAAAATTTAAAAAACATAAATAAAATTTTTTAAAAAAAAATTGTTAAAAAATTAAAACAAATTTTTTAAAAAAAATTTTAAAAAATTTAAAAAAAATTTAAAAAATTTTAAAATAATTTAAAAAATTTAAAAAAAATTTAAAAAATTTTAAAATAATTTAAAAAATTTAAAAAAATAAAAAAATTACAAGAAAATTAAAAAAAATTTTAAATGAAAAATAATTAAAGAAAAGAAATTTTAAAATTATTTCTTAAAAATTAAAAAAAAATTAAAAATTAAAAAAAAATTTTAAATTTTAAAGAAAAATTTAAAAAATTGAAAAAAATTTAGAAAAAAATTTTAAAAACATAAATAAAAAAAAATTTTAAAAATTGTTAAATTAAAACAAATTTTTTTAAAAAAAATTTTAAAAAATTTTAAAAAATTTAAAAAAAAATAAAAAAATTATAAGAAAATTAAAAAAAATTTAAAAATTTAAAAAAAATAATAAAATTTTAAAAAAAATAAGAAAAATTAAAAAAAAATTAAAAAATAAATAAAAAAATAAAAAATTAAAAAAAAAAAATTTAAAATATTAAAAAAATTAAAAAAAATAAGAAAAAAATTTTAAAAACATAAATAAATTTTTTTAAAAAAATTGTTAAAAAATTAAAACAATTTTTTTAAAAAAAAATTTTAAAAAATTTAAAAAAAAATAAAAAAAATTTTAAAAAATTTGTTAAAAAATTAAAACAAATTTTTTAAAATTTTTTTTAAAAAATTAAAAAAATTATAAGAAAATTAAAAAAAAATTTTATAATTTAAAAAAAAATAATAAAATTTAAAAAAAAAATAAGAAAAATTTTTTAAAAAAAAATTTAAAAAATTTTAAACAAATTTAAAAATATATATAAAAAAACAAAAAAATTTTAAAAATTAAAAAAATTTAAAAAAAAAAGAAAAAAATTTAAAAACATAAATACATTTTTTTTTTAAAAAATTGTTAAAAAATTAAGACAAATTTTTTAAAAAAATTTTTTTAATTTTTTTAAAAATTTAAAAAAATTTAACAAAATGAAAATTTTTTAAAAAAATTAAAAAAATTAAAAAATATAGAAAAAAATTAAAAAAAAATTTTAAAAAAAATAAAAAAAATTTTAAAAAAATTTGTTAAAAAATTAAAACAAATTTTTTTAAAAAAAATTAAAAAATTTTAAAAAATTTTAAAAAAATAAAAAAATTATAAGAAAATTAAAAAAAATTTAAATTAAAAAAAAATAAAAAAAATTTTTAAAAAATTTTGTTAAAACATTAAAACAAATTTTTAAAAAAAATTTTAAAGAAATTTAAAAAAAAAATTTAAAAATTTAAAAAAAATTTTAAAAAATTAAAAAAAAAATTAAAAAATTATAAGAAAATTAAAAAAAAAATTTTAAAATTAAATTTTTTTTAAAAAATTAAAAAAAAATTTTTAAATGAAAAAATAATTAAAGAAAACAAATTTTAAAATTTTTTCTTAAAAATTAAAAAAAATTTTTAAATTAAAAAAAATTTAAATGAAAAAATAATTAAAGAAAAGAAATTTTAATATTTTTTCTTAAAAAATGAAAAAAAATTTAAAAATTAAAAAAATTTTTTTTTTAAATTTTAAAGAAAAATTTAAAAAATTGAAAAAAGTTTATAAAAAAATTTTAAAATCATAAATGAAAAAATTTAAAAAAAAATTGTTAAAAATTAAAACAAAATTTTTTAAAAAAATTTTTAAAAAATTAAAAAAATTACAAGAAAATTAAAAAAAAATTTTAAAATTTAAAAAAAAAAAAATTTAAAAAAAAATAAGAAAAATTTAAAAAAAAAAATTTTAAAATATAAAAAAAATTTAAAAATATATATAAAAAAAATAAAAAATTTAAAAAAAAAACAAAAAAATTAAAAAAAAAAATTTAAAAAATCAAAAAAAATTTTAAAAAAAGAAAAAAAATTATAAGAAAATTAAAAAAAATTTTAAAAATTAAAAAAAATTTATAAGAATATTAAAAAAAATTAAAAATTAAAAAAAAATTTTTTTTTTAAAAATTAAAATTTTTTTTTAAATTAAAAAAATATATAAAAAATTAAAATAAAAAAATTTTAATATACAAAAAAAATTTTAAATAAAAAAATATACAAAAATTTAGATGAAAAATAAAAAAATGAACAAATAAAAATTTTAAAAAATAAAAAAAAATTTAAAAAGTTTTTTAAAAAATTTAAAAAAAATGAAAAAAAATTTAAAAAATGAAAAAAAGGTTTTTTACAAAAAATTAAAAAAATGAAAAAAATTTAAAAAAAAATAAAAAAAATTTTTAAAAAATTAAAAAAAAAATAAAAAATTTAAAAAAAACAAAAAAATTTTGAAAAATTAAAAAAATTTAAAAAGAAGAAAAAAAAATTTAAAAACATAAATAAAAAAATTAAAAAAAAATTGTTAAAAAATTAAAACAAATTTTTAAAAAAAAAATTTTTTAATTTTTTTAAAAATTTAAAAAAAATTTAACAAAATGAAAATTTTAAAAAAAAATTAAAAAAATTAAAAAATATAGAAAAAAAATTAAAAAAAAAATTAAAAAAAAAATAAAAAAATTTTAAAAAAATTTTGTTAAAAAATTAAAACAAATTTTTTTAAAAAAAATTAAAAAATTTTAAAAAATTTAAAAAAATAAAAAAATTATAAGAAAATTAAAAAAAATTTAAATTAAAAAAAAATAAAAAAAATTGTAAAAAAAATTTGTTAAAACATTAAAACAAATTTTTTAAAAAAATTTTTAAAAATTTAAAAAAAAATTTTAAAAAATTAAAAAAAAAATTAAAAAATTATAAGAAAATTAAAAAAAAAATTTTAAAATTAAATTTTTTTTAAAAAATTAAAAAAAAAATTTAAATGAAAAAATAATTAAAGAAAAGAAATTTTAAAATTTTTTCTTAAAAATTAAAAAAAAAATTTTAAAAATTAAAAAAAAATTAAATGAAAAAATAATTAAAGAAAAGAAATTTTAAAATTTTTTCGTAAAAAATGAAAAAAAATTTAAAAATTAAAAAAATTTTTTTTTAAATTTGAAAGAAAAATTTAAAAAATTGAAAAAAGTTTATAAAAAATTTTAAAAACATAAATGAAAAAATTTAAAAAAAAATTGTTAAAAATTAGAACAAAATTTTTTTAAAAAAATTTTAAAAAATTAAAAAAATTATAAGAAAATTAAAAAAAAATTTAAAATTTAAAAAAAAATAATAAAATTTAAAAAAAATAAGAAAAATTTAAAAAAAAAATTTTAAAATATAAAAAAAATTTAAAAATATATATATAAAAAAATAAAAAATTTAAAAAAAACAAAAAAATTAAAAAAAAAATTTAAAAAATCAAAAAAATTTTTAAAAAAAGAAAAAAATTTAAAAACAGAAATAAAATTTTTTTAAAAAAAATTGTTAAAAAATTAAATCAAATTTTTTAAAAAAAAATTTTAAAATTTTTTTAAAAATTTAAAAAAATATATAAAAAATTAAAGATTTTTTATAAAAAATTAAAAAAAATAACCAAAATTTTTAAAAAAAATTTTAAAAAAATTTTTAAAAAAATTTTAAAAATTAATAAATATAGAAACAAAATTAAAGAAAATTTTTTTAAAAAATTTTGTTAAAAAATTAAAACAAATTTTAAAAAAAAAAATTAAAAAAAATTTTAAAAAATTTAAAAAAAAATAAAAAAATTGTAAGAAAATTAAAAAAAAATTTAAATTAAAAAAAAATAAAAAAATTTAAAAAAAAATTTTGTTAAAAAATTAAAACAAATTTTTAAAAAAAATTTAAAAAAATTTAAAAAAAATTTTAAAAATTTTAAAATAATTTAAAAAATTTAAAAAAATAAAAAAATTACAAGAAAATTAAAAAAAATTTTAAATGAAAAATAATTAAAGAAAAGAAATTTTAAAATTATTTCTTAAAAATTAAAAAAAAATTTAAAAATTAAAAAAAAAATTTTAAATTTTAAAGAAAAATTTAAAAAATTGAAAAAAATTTAGAAAAAAATTTTAAAAACATAAATAAAAAAAAATTTTTTAAATTGTTAAATTAAAACAAATTTTTTTAAAAAAAATTTTAAAAAATTTTAAAAAATTTAAAAAAAAATAAAAAAATTATAAGAAAATTAAAAAAAAATTAAATAAAAAAAAATAAAAAAAAAATTTAAAAATTTTGTTAAAAAATTAAAACAAATTTTTTAAAAAAAATTAAAAAAATTTTTAAAAAATTTAAAAAAATTTAAAAAAAATAAAAAAATTTTAAAAAAATAAAAAAATTATAAGAAAATTAAAAAAAAATTTAAAAATTAAAAAAAAATAATAAAATTTAAAAAAAAAATAAGAAAAATTTTTCAAAAAAAAATTTAAAAAATTTTAAACAAATTTAAAAATATATATAAAAAAAATAAAAAATTAAAAAAAAAACAAAAAAATTTTAAAAATTAAAAAAATTAAAAAAAAAGAAAAAAATTTAAAAACATAAATAAAATTTTTTAAAAAAAAATTGTTAAAAAATTAAGACAAATTTTTTAAAAAAAAATTTTTTAATTTTTTTAAAAATTTAAAAAAAATTTAACAAAATGAAAATTTTTTAAAAAAATAAATATTTTTTTAAAATTTTAAAAAAATTAAAAAATATAGAAAAAAAATTAAAAAAAAAATTAAAAAAAAAATAAAAAAATTTTAAAAAATTTTGTTAAAAAATTAAAACAAATTTTTTTAAAAAAAATTAAAAAATTTTAAAAAATTTAAAAAGAATAAAAAAATTATAAGAAAATTAAAAAAAAAATAAAAAAAATTGTAAAAAAATTTTGTTAAAACATTAAAACAAATTTTTTAAAAAATTTTTAAAAATTTAAAAAAAAATTTTAAAAAATTAAAAAAAATTAAAAAATTATAAGAAAATTAAAAAAAAAATTTTAAAATTAAATTTTTTTTAAAAATTAAAAAAAAATTTAAATGAAAAAATAATTAAAGAAAAGAAATTTTAAAATTTTTTCTTAAAAATAAAAAAAAAAATTTAAAAATTAAAAAAAAATTAAATGAAAAAATAATTAAAGAAAAGAAATTTTAAAATTTTTTCGTAAAAAATGAAAAAAAATTTAAAAATTAAAAAAAAATTTAAAAATTAAAAAATTTTTTTTTTAAATTTGAAAGAAAAATTTAAAAAATTGAAAAAAGTTTATAAAAAAAATTTTAAAAACATAAATGAAAAAATTTAAAAAAAAATTGTTAAAAATTAAAACAAAATTTTTTTAAAAAAATTTTAAAAAATTAAAAAAATTATAAGAAAATTAAAAAAAAAATTTAAAATTTAAAAAAAATAATAAAATTAAAAAAAAAATAAGAAAAATTTAAAAAAAAAATTTTAAAATATAAAAAAAATTTAAAATATATATATAAAAAAATAAAAAATTTAAAAAAAAACAAAAAAATTAAAAAAAAATTTAAAAAATCAAAAAAATTTTTAAAAAAAAGAAAAAAATTTAAAAACATAAATAAAATTTTTTTAAAAAAAATTGTTAAAAAATTAAATCAAATTTTTTAAAAAAAATTTTAAATTTTTTTTAAAAATTTAAAAAAATATATAAAAAATTAAAGATTTTTTATAAAAAATTAAAAAAAAATAACCAAAATTTTTAAAAAAATTTTAAAAAATTTTTAAAAAAATTTTAAAAATTAAAAAATATAGAAACAAAATTAAAGAAAATTTTTTTAAAAAATTTTGTTAAAAAATTAAAACAAATTTTAAAAAAAAAAATTAAAAAAAAAAAAATAAAAAAAAAATTTTTAAATTTTGTTAAAAAATTAAAACAAATTTTTTAAAAAAAATTAAAAAATTTTTAAAAAATTTAAAAAATTTAAAAAAAATAAAAAAATTAAAAAAAAATAAAAAAATTATAAGAAAATTAAAAAAAATTTAAAAATTAAAAAAAAATAATAAAATTTAAAAAAAAAAATAAGAAAAATTTTTCAAAAAAAAATTTAAAAAATTTTAAACAAATTTAAAAATATATATAAAAAAAATAAAAATTAAAAAAAAAACAAAAAAATTTTAAAAATTAAAAAAATTAAAAAAAAAGAAAAAAATTTAAAAACATAAATAAAATTTTTAAAAAAAAAATTGTTAAAAAATTAAGACAAATTTTTTAAAAAAAATTTTTTAATTTTTTTAAAAATTTAAAAAAAATTTAACAAAATGAAAATTTTTTAAAAAATTAAAAAAATTAAAAAATATAGAAAAAAAATTTAAAAAAAAAATTAAAAAAAAAATAAAAAATTTTAAAAAAATTTTGTTAAAAAATTAAAACAAATTTTTTTAAAAAAAATTAAAAAATTTTAAAAAATTTAAAAAGAATAAAAAAATTATAAGAAAATTAAAAAAAATAAAAAAAATTGTAAAAAAATTTTGTTAAAACATTAAACAAATTTTTTAAAAAATTTTAAAAAATTAAAAAAATTATAAGAAAATTAAAAAAAAATTTAAAATTTAAAAAAAATAATAAAATTTAAAAAAAAATAAGAAAAATTGAAAAAAAAATTTTAAAATATAAAAACATTTAAATATATATATAAAAAAATAAAAAATTTAAAAAAAAACAAAAAAATTAAAAAAAATTTAAAAAATCAAAAAAATTTTTAAAAAAAGAAAAAAATTTAAAAACATAAATAAAATTTTTTTAAAAAAAATTGTTAAAAAATTAAATCAAATTTTTTAAAAAAAAATTTTAAAATTTTTTTAAAAATTTAAAAAAATATATAAAAAATTAAAGATTTTTTATAAAAAATGAAAAAAAATAACCAAATTTTTAAAAAAAATTTTTAAAAAATTTTTAAAAAAATTAAAAGAATTAAAAAATATAGAAACAAAATTAAAGAAAATTTTTTTAAAAAATTTTGTTAAAAAATTAAAACAAATTTTAAAAAAAAAAATTAAAAAAAATTTTAAAAAATTTATAAAAAAATAAAAAAATTGTAAGAAAATTAAAAAAAAATTAAATTAAAAAAAAATAAAAAAATTTTAAAAAAAATTTTGTTAAAAAATTAAAACAAATTTTTAAAAAAAATTTTAAAAAATTTAAAAAAAATTTAAAAAATTTTAAAATAATTTAAAAAATTTAAAAAAATAAAAAAATTACAAGAAATTAAAAAAAATTTTAAATGAAAAATAATTAAAGAAAAGAAATTTTAAAATTATTTCTTAAAAATTAAAAAAAAAATTAAAAATTAAAAAAAAAATTTTAAATTTTAAAGAAAAATTTAAAAATTGAAAAAAATTTAGAAAAAAATTTTAAAAACATAAATAAAAAAATTTTTTTAAAATTGTTAAATTAAAACAAATTTTTTTAAAAAAATTTTAAAAAATTTTAAAAAATTTAAAAAAAATAAAAAAAAATTTTAAAAAATTTGTTAAAAAATTAAAACAAATTTTTTAAAATTTTTTTTAAAAATTAAAAAAATTATAAGAAAATTAAAAAAAAATTTTATAATTTAAAAAAAATAATAAAATTTAAAAAAAAAATAAGAAAAATTTTTTAAAAAAAAATTTAAAAAATTTTAAACAAATTTAAAAATATATATAAAAAAACAAAAAAATTTTAAAAATTAAAAAATTTAAAAAAAAAAGAAAAAAATTTAAAAACATAAATACATTTTTTTTTAAAAAATTGTTAAAAAATTAAGACAAATTTTTTAAAAAAATTTTTTTAATTTTTTTAAAAATTTAAAAAAATTTAACAAAATGAAATTTTTTAAAAAAATTAAAAAAATTAAAAAATATAGAAAAAAATTAAAAAAAATTTTAAAAAAATAAAAAAAATTTTAAAAAATTTGTTAAAAAATTAAAACAAATTTTTTAAAAAAATTAAAAAATTTTAAAAAATTTTAAAAAAATAAAAAAATTATAAGAAAATTAAAAAAATTTAAATTAAAAAAAAATAAAAAAAATTTTAAAAAATTTTGTTAAAACATTAAAACAAATTTTTAAAAAAATTTTAAAGAAATTTAAAAAAAAATTTAAAAATTTAAAAAAAAATTTTAAAAAATTAAAAAAAAATTAAAAAATTATAAGAAAATTAAAAAAAAATTTTAAAATTAAATTTTTTTTAAAAAATTAAAAAAAATTTTTAAATGAAAAAATAATTAAAGAAAACAAATTTTAAATTTTTTCTTAAAATTAAAAAAAAATTTTTAAATTAAAAAAATTTAATGAAAAAATAATTAAAGAAAAGAAATTTTAATATTTTTTCTTAAAAAATGAAAAAAAATTTAAAAATTAAAAAAAATTTTTTTTTAAATTTTAAAGAAAAATTTAAAAAATTGAAAAAAGTTTATAAAAAAATTTTAAAATCATAAATGAAAAAATTTAAAAAAAAATTGTTAAAAATTAAAACAAAATTTTTAAAAAAATTTTTAAAAAATTAAAAAAATTACAAGAAAATTAAAAAAAAATTTTAAAATTTAAAAAAAAAAAATTTAAAAAAAAATATAAGAAAAAT
>NW_027487569.1:0-14473 GCF_050908995.1 Andrena cerasifolii | reverse complement strand
AAAAATTATTTTTTTTAATTTTTTAAAAAATTTAAAAATTTTTTCAAATTATTTAAAAATTTTTTTTCAAATTATTTAAAAAATTCTTATTATTTTTAAAAAATTTTAAAAATTCTTAAATTTTTTTTTAAATTTATATTTTTCTTTTAAATTGTTGAATATTTTTTTATTTAAAATTTTTTTTAATTTTTAAATTTTTTTTATTTTAATTTTTTTAATATTTTTAAAAAAAAATTTGAAAATTTTTAAAAAATTTTTTGAAAAATTTTTTTAAATTTTTTTTAAAATTTTTGTATATTTTAAAATTTTTTTAAATTTTTTTTAAAAAAAAATTTGAAAATTTTTTGAAAATTTTTTAAAAATTTTTTGAAAATTTAAAAAAAAATTTTATTAATTTTTTTAAATTTTTTGAAAATTAAAAAAAAAATTTTTTTTAATTTTTTGAAAATTTAAAAAAAAATTTTTTTTAATTTTTGAAGAGGGTTTGCCTCAATCCATCCTTTTACGTTTCAAATCGAGCCGCGCGACACAGAATACGTAACGTCCGCTTGGAAGAGCCTAGAAAGATCGACAGCCTTTATCTGTTGATCGTAGCGTACTCTGATACGTCACTTCCGCCTTTTTATACACCATGTGTCAGCCCACGGTGCTCTTGCGATTAGCACAAATCAGTATTACATCTAAACCTTTATTCTATTACATTGTAACAGTTCCTTCTTAAATATACATATATCGTGTTGTTCTATCAATGGTACATAATCATTGCGATCCCATCCACAATTTTTGTTTAATTTCTTACATTTTTTAATAATTTTTTTTTAAATTTAAAAATTTTTTTGAAATTTTTTTGAAAATTTTTGTATATTTTAAAATTTTTTTTAATTTTTTTTAAAAAAAAATTTGAAAATTTTTTGAAAATTTAAAAAAAAATTTTTTTTAATTTTTTTAAATTTTTTGAAAATTTTTAAAAAAATTTTTTTTAATTTTTTTATATTTTTTATTTAATTTTTGTTTAATTTTTGTTTAATTTCTTACATTTTTTAATAAGTTTTTTTAAATTTAAAAATTTTTTGAAAATTTTTAAAAATTATTTGAAAATTTAAAAATTTTTTTTTGAAAATTTAAAAAAAATTTTTTTTTAATTTTTTTTTATTTTTATTTAACTTTTTATATTTATTTAATTTTTTAAAATTTTTTTGAAATTTTTTTTAAATTTTTTTTAAAAAAATTTTTTAAATTTTTTTTAAAAAAAATTTTGAAAATTTTTTGAAAATTTTAAAAATTTTTTTTGAAAATTTAAAAATATATTTTGTTTTAATTTTTTAACAATTTTTTTAAAAGTTTGAAAAAAAATTTTTAATTTTTTTCTCAATTTTTTTAAAAATTTTTATTTAATTTTTTAAAATTTTAAAAAAAATTTATTTTTTTTTAATTTTTTAAAAAATTTAAATTTTTTTTCAAATTATTTAAAAAATTTTTTCAAATTATTTAAAAAATTCTTAATTTTTTTAAAAAAATTTCAAAAATTTTAAAATTTTTTTTAAAATTTATATTTTTCTTTTAAATTGTTGTATATTTTTTTATTTAAATTTTTTTTTATTTTTAAAATTTTTTTATTTTAATTTTTTTTAATATTTTTAAAAAAATTTTGAAAATTTTTAAAAAATTTTTTGAAAATTTTTTTTAAAATTTTTGTATATTTTAAAATTTTTTAAAATTTTTTTTAAAAGAAAATTTGAAAATTTTTTGAAAATTTTTTAAAAATTTTTTGAAAATTTAAAAAAAATTTTTTTTTAATTTTTTTAAATTTTTTGAAAATTTTTAAAAAAATTTTTTTTAATTTTTTTATATTTTTTATTTAATTCTTTTTTAAATTCTTGTTTAATTTTTTAAATTTTTTAATAAATTTTTTTTATATTTTAAATTTTTTTTAAATTTTTTTTAAAAAAAATTTTGAAAATTTTTTGAAAATTTTAAAAAATTTTTTTGAAAATTTAAAAATATATTTTGTTTTAATTTTTTAACAATTTTTTTTAAAAGTTTGAAAAAAAAATTTTTAATTTTTTTCTCAATTTTTTTTAAAAATTTTTATTTAATTTTTTAAAATTTTAAAAAAAAAATATTTTTTTTAATTTTTTAAAAAATTTAAAAAAATTTTTCAAATTATTTAAAAAATTTTTTTCAAATTATTTAAAATATTCTTAATTTTTTTAAAAAAATTTTAAAAATTCTTAAATTTTTTTTTAAATTTATATTTTTCTTTTAAATTGTTGAATATTTTTTTATTTAAATTTTTTTTTATTTTTAAATTTTTTTTATTTTAATTTTTTTAATATTTTTTAAAAAAAAATTGAAAATTTTTAAAAAATTTTTTGAAAAATTTTTTAAAATTTTTTTTAAAATTTTTGTATATTTTAAAATTTTTTTAAATTTTTTTTAAAAAAAAAATTTGAAAATTTAAAAAAAAATTTTATTAATTTTTTTAAATTTTTTGAAAATTAAAAAAAAAAATTTTTTTAATTTTTTGAAAATTTAAAAAAAATTTTTTTTTAATTTTTGAAGAGGGTTTGCCTCAATCCATCCTTTTACGTTTCAAATCGAGCCGCGCGACACAGAATACGTAACGTCCGCTTGGAAGAGCCTAGAAAGATCGACAGCCTTTATCTGTTGATCGTAGCGTACTCTGATACGTCACTTCCGCCTTTTTATACACCATGTGTCAGCCCACGGTGCTCTTGCGATTAGCACAAATCAGTATTACATCTAAACCTTTATTCTATTACATTGTAACAGTTCCTTCTTAAATATACATATATCGTGTTGTTCTATCAATGGTACATAATCATTGCGATCCCATCCACAATTTTTGTTTAATTTCTTACATTTTTTAATAATTTTTTTTTAAATTTAAAAATTTTTTTGAAATTTTTTTGAAAATTTTTGTATATTTTAAAATTTTTTTTAATTTTTTTTAAAAAAAAATTTGAAAATTTTTTGAAAATTTTTTAAAAATTTTTTGAAAATTTAAAAAAAAATTTTTTTTAATTTTTTTAAATTTTTTGAAAATTTTTAAAAAAATTTTTTTTAATTTTTTTATATTTTTTATTTAATTTTTGTTTAATTTTTGTTTAATTTCTTACATTTTTTAATAATTTTTTTTAAATTTAAAAATTTTTTGAAAATTTTTTAAAAATTATTTGAAAATTTAAAAATTTTTTTTTGAAAATTTAAAAAAAAAATTTTTTTAATTTTTTTTTATTTTTATTTAACTTTTTATATTTTTTTAATTTTTTAAAATTTTTTTGAAATTTTTTTTAAATTTTTTTTAAAAAAATTTTGAAAATTTTTTTTAAAATTTTTGTATATTTTAAAATTTTTTAAAATTTTTTTTAAAAAAAAATTTGAAAATTTTTTGAAAATTTTTTAAAAATTTTTTGAAAATTTAAAAAAATTTTTTTTTTAATTTTTTTAAATTTTTTGAAAATTTTTAAAAAAATTTTTTTTAATTTTTTTATATTTTTTATTTAATTCTTTTTTAAATTCTTGTTTAATTTTTTAAATTTTTTAATAAATTTTTTTTATATTTTAAATTTTTTTTAAATTTTTTTTAAAAAAAAATTTTGAAAATTTTTTGAAAATTTTAAAAATTTTTTTTGAAAATTTAAAAATATATTTTGTTTTAATTTTTTAACAATTTTTTTAAAAGTTTGAAAAAAAAATTTTTAATTTTTTTCTCAATTTTTTTTAAAAATTTTTATTTAATTTTTTAAAATTTTAAAAAAAATTATTTTTTTAATTTTTTAAAAAATTTAAAAAATTTTTTCAAATTATTTAAAAAATTTTTTTCAAATTATTTAAAAAATTCTTAATTTTTTTAAAAAAATTTTAAAAATTCTTAAATTTTTTTTTAGATTTATATTTTTCTTTTAAATTGTTGAATATTTTTTTATTTAAATTTTTTTTTTATTTTTAAATTTTTTTTATTTTAATTTTTTTAATATTTTTAAAAAAAATTTGAAAATTTTTAAAAAATTTTTTGAAAAATTTTTTTAAATTTTTTTTAAAATTTTTGTATATTTTAAAATTTTTTTAAATTTTTTTTAAAAAAAAAATTTGAAAATTTTTTGAAAATTTTTTAAAAATTTTTTGAAAATTTAAAAAAAAATTTTATTAATTTTTTTAAATTTTTTGAAAATTAAAAAAAAAATTTTTTTTAATTTTTTGAAAATTTAAAAAAAAATTTTTTTTAATTTTTGAAGAGGGTTTGCCTCAATCCATCCTTTTACGTTTCAAATCGAGCCGCGCGACACAGAATACGTAACGTCCGCTTGGAAGAGCCTAGAAAGATCGACAGCCTTTATCTGTTGATCGTAGCGTACTCTGATACGTCACTTCCGCCTTTTTATACACCATGTGTCAGCCCACGGTGCTCTTGCGATTAGCACAAATCAGTATTACATCTAAACCTTTATTCTATTACATTGTAACAGTTCCTTCTTAAATATACATATATCGTGTTGTTCTATCAATGGTACATAATCATTGCGATCCCATCCACAATTTTTGTTTAATTTCTTACATTTTTTAATAATTTTTTTTTAAATTTAAAAATTTTTTTGAAATTTTTTTGAAAATTTTTGTATATTTTAAAATTTTTTTTAATTTTTTTTAAAAAAAAATTTGAAAATTTTTTGAAAATTTTTTAAAAATTTTTTGAAAATTTAAAAAAAAATTTTTTTTAATTTTTTTAAATTTTTTGAAAATTTTTGTTTAATTTTTGTTTAATTTCTTAC
Source organism: Andrena cerasifolii (assembly GCF_050908995.1). Taxonomy (NCBI): domain Eukaryota; kingdom Metazoa; phylum Arthropoda; class Insecta; order Hymenoptera; family Andrenidae; genus Andrena; species Andrena cerasifolii. Next base: position 9,680 of record NW_027487569.1, on the reverse strand, counting down.
ATTTTTTAATAATTTTTTTTAAATTTAAAAATTTTTTGAAAATTTTTTAAAAATTATTTGAAAATTTAAAAATTTTTTTTTGAAAATTTAAAAAAAAATTTTTTTTAATTTTTTTTTTATTTTTATTTAACTTTTTATATTTTTTTAATTTTTTAAAATTTTTTTGAAATTTTTTTTAAATTTTTTTTAAAAAAATTTTTAAAATTTTTAAAATTTTTTTGAAAATTTAAAAATATATTTTGTTTTAATTTTTTAACAATTTTTTTTAAAAGTTTGAAAAAAAAAATTTAATTTTTTTCTCAATTTTTTTTAAAAATTTTTATTTAATTTTTTAAAATTTTAAAAAAAAATTTATTTTTTTTTAATTTTTTAAAAAATTTAAAATTTTTTTTCAAATTATTTAAAAAATTTTTTCAAATTATTTAAAAAATTCTTAATTTTTTTAAAAAAATTTCAAAAATTTTAAAATTTTTTTTAAAATTTATATTTTTCTTTTAAATTGTTGTATATTTTTTTATTTAAATTTTTTTTTTATTTTTAAAATTTTTTTATTTTAATTTTTTTTAATATTTTTAAAAAAAATTTTGAAAATTTTTAAAAAATTTTTTGAAAATTTTTTTTAAAATTTTTGTATATTTTAAAATTTTTTAAAAATTTTTAAAAAATTTTTTGAAAATTTAAAAAATTTTTTTTGAAAATTTAAAAATTTTTTTTTTTTAATTTTTTAATTTTTTTTTTAATTTTTATTTAACTTTTTATATTTTTTTTAATTTTTTAATATTTTTTTGAAATTTTTTGAAAATTTTTTTTAAAAAAATTTTGAAAATTTTTTGAAAATTTTGAAATTTTTTTTGAAAATTTTTTTTAATTTTTTTTAAATTTTTTTTATATTTTTTATTTAATTTTTTTTAAATTTGTATTTAATTTTTAAAATTTTTTTATAAATTTTTTTTAAAATTTTCTTTACTTTAATTTTTTTTTAAATTTAAAAAAAAATAATTTTTTTAAAATTATTTCTTTTTATTTCAAAAAACGTTTTTGTAAATTTTTTAAATTTTTAAAATTTTTTTTTAAATTTTTAACAATTTTTAAATTTTTTTTTAAATTTTTATTTTTCTCTTATTTTACTTTTTTAATTTTTTTAAGTTTTAAATGTGTTTTTTAATTTTCTTATAATTTTTTTATTTTTTTTTAATTTTTTAATTTTTTTTAAATTTTTTAAAATTTTTTTAAAATTTTAAAAAATTTTTTTCAAATTATTTGAAAATTTTTAATTTATTTTTTTTACTTTTCTTTATAATTTTTTAAAAAATTTTTTTAAAAAATTGTTTTAATTTTTTAACAATTTTGTATTTTTTTTTAAATTTTTATTTAACTTTTTATATTTTTTTTAATTTTTTAAAATTTTTTTGAAATTTTTTTAAATTTTTTTTAAATTTTTAACAATTTTTAAATTTTTTTTTAAATTTTTATTTTTCTTTTATTTTACTTTTTTAATTTTTTTAAATTTTAAATGTTTTTTTTAATTTTCTTATAATTTTTTTATTTTTTTTTAAATTTTTTAATTTTTTTTAAATTTTTTTGAAATTTTTTTTAAAAAAATTTTAAAATTTTTTTTTAAAAAAATTGTTTTAATTTTTTAACAATTTTTTAAATTTCTTTTTAATTTTTATTTTTCTTTTATTTTACTTTTTTAATTTTTTAAATTTTAATTTTTTTTTAATTTTCGTATAATTTTTTTTTAAATTTTTTAAATTTTTTAAAATTTTTTTTAATTTTTTTAAATTTTTTTGAAAATTTTTTAAAATTTTTTGAAAATTTTATTAAATTTTTTTTTAAAATTTTTTTATATTTTTTATTTAACTTTTTTTAAATTATTATTTAATTTTTAAATTTTTTTTATAAATTTTTTCTAAATTTAAAATTTTTTTTAATTTTTTTTGTAATTTTTTACAAAAAAATTTTTAATTTTGTTTATATTTTTAAAATTTAAAAAAAAATTTTTAAATCTAAATTTTTTTACATTTTCTTTACTTTAATTTTTTTTTAAATTTAAAAAAAAATTAATTTTTTTAAAATTATTTCTTTTTATTTCAAAAAACGTTTTTTTAATTTTTTTAAATTTTATTTTTCCTTTATTTTAATCTTTAAATTTTTAATTTTTTTTTAAATTTTTAGAAAAAATTTTTAATTTATTTATTTTTTTAAATTTTTATTTTTCTTTTATTTTACTTTTTTATTTTTTTAAATTTTCAATTTTTTTTTTAAATTTTCTTATTTTTTTAAATTTTTTAAATTTTTTTAAATTTTTTTTAAATTTTTAAAAATTTTTAATTTTTTTTTTAAATTTTTATTTAATTTTTTAAATTTTTGTTATAAATTTTTTTGAAATTTAAAAATTTTTTGAAATTTTTTTAATATTTTTTAAATTTTTTTCTAAATTTTTATTTAATTTTTAAAATTTTTTATAATTTTTTTTAAATTTAAAAATTTTTTGAAATTTTTTTAAAATTTAAATTTTTTTTTTAATTTTTTTTTAACTTTTTACAAAAAATTTTTTAATTTTGTATATATTTTTAAAATTTAAAAAAAAAATTTTAAATCTAAATTTTTTTTTAAATTTTCTTTACTTTAATTTTTTTTTAAATTTAAAAAAATTAATTTTTTTTAAATTATTTCTTTTTATGTCAAAAAACGTTTTTTTAATTTTTTTAAATTTTATTTTTCCTATATTTTAATCTTCAAATTTTTTTTTTTTTAAATTTTTAGAAAAAAATTTTTAATTTATTTATTTTTTTTAAATTTTTATTTTTCTTTTATTTTACTTTTTTATTTTTTTAAATTTTAATTTTTTTTTTAAATTTTCTTATTTTTTTAAATTTTTTAAATTTTTTAAAATTTTTTTAAAATTTTTAACAATTTTTAAATTTTTTTTTAAATTTTTATTTTTCTTTTATTTTACTTTTTTAATTTTTTTAAATTTTAAATGTTTTTTTTAAATTTTCTTATAATTTTTTTATTTTTTTTTTAAATTTTTTAATTTTTTTTAAATTTTTTTAAATTTTTTTAAATTTTTTTAAATTTTTTTAAAAGTTTTTAAAATTTTTTAAAATGTTTAAATTTTTTTTTCAAATTATTTGAAATATTTTTAATTTATTTTTTTTATTTTTTTTTTAAATTTTTTAAAATTTTTTTTTAAAAAATTGTTTTAATTTTTTAACAATTTTGTAATTTTTTTTAAATTTTTATTTAACTTTTTTTATTTTTTTTTAATTTTTTAAAAAAAAATTTTGAAATTTTTTTAAAATTTTTTTGAAAATATTTTTTTTAATTCTTAAATTTTTTTTAAATTTTTATTTAATTTTTTTTAATTTTTTTTAAAAAAAATTTGAAAATTTTTAAAAATTTTTTGAAAATTTTTAAAAATTTTTTTTAAAATTTTTTTATATTTTTTATTTAATTTTTTTTACATTTTTATTTAATTTTTAAAATTTTTTTATAAATTTTTTTGAAATTTAAAAATTTTTTGAAATTTTTTTAAAATTTTTTTGAAAATTTTTTTTAATTTTTTTAATTTTTTTTTTATATTTTTTATTTAATTTTTTTTAAATTTGTATTTAATTTTTTAAATTTTTTTATAAATTTTTTTGAAATTTAAAATTTTTTTTAAAATTTTTTAATATTTTTAAAATTTTTTTAAAATTTTTATTTAATTTTTTAAATTTTTTTTATAATTTTTTTTTTAAATTTAAAAATTTTTTGAAATTTTTTTAAAATTTTTTTGAAAATTTTTTTAAATTTTTTTTAAAATTTTTTTATATTTTTTATTTAATTTTTTTTAAATTTGTATTTAATTTTTTAAATTTTTTTATAAATTTTTTTAAATTTTTTTTTAATTTTTTACAAAAAAATTTTTTATTTTGTTTATATTTTTAAAATTAAAAAAAAATTTTTTAAATCTAAATTTTTTTTTAAATTTTCTTTACTTTAATTTTTTTTTAAATTTAAAAATTAATTTTTTTTAAAATTATTTCTTTTTATTTCAAAAAACGTTTTTTTAATTTTTTTAAATTTTATTTTTCCTATATTTTAATCTTCAAATTTTTAATTTTTTTTTTTAATTTTTAGAAAAAATTTTTAATTTATTTATTTTTTTTAAATTTTTATTTTTCTTTTATTTTACTTTTTTATTTTTTTAAATTTTAAATTTTTTTTTAAATTTTCTTATTTTTTTAAATTTTTTAAATTTTTTAAAATTTTTTTTATATTTTTAACAATTTTTAAATTTTTTTTTAAATTTTTATTTTTCTTTTATTTTACTTTTTTAATTTTTTTAAATTTTAAATGTTTTTTTTAATTTTCTTATAATTTTTTTATTTTTTTTTAAATTTTTAAATTTTTTTTAAATTTTTTTGAAATTTTTTTTAAAAAAATTTTAAAATTTTTTTTTTAAAAAATTGTTTTAATTTTTTAACAATTTTTTAAATTTCTTTTTAATTTTTATTTTTCTTTTATTTTACTTTTTTAATTTTTTAAATTTTATTTTTTTTTAATTTTCGTATAATTTTTTTTTAAATTTTTTAAATTTTTTAAAATTTTTTTTAATTTTTTAAAATTTTTTTGAAAATTTTTTAAAATTTTTTGAAAATTTTTTAAATTTTTTTTAAAAATTTTTTTATATTTTTTATTTAATTTTTTTAAATTATTATTTAATTTTTTAAATTTTTTTATAAATTTTTTCTAAATTTAAAATTTTTTTTAATTTTTTTTGTAATTTTTTACAAAAAATTTTTTAATTTTGTTTATATTTTTAAAATTTAAAAAAAAAATTTAAATCTAAATTTTTTTTTAAATTTTCTTTACTTTAATTTTTTTTAAATTTAAAAAAAATTAATTTTTTTAAAATTATTTCTTTTTATTTCAAAAAACGTTTTTTTAATTTTTTTAAATTTTATTTTTCCTATATTTTAATCTTCAAATTTTTAATTTTTTTTTTAAATTTTTAGAAAAAATTTTTAATTTATTTATTTTTTTAAATTTTATTTTTCTTTTATTTTACTTTTTTATTTCTTTAAATTTTAATTTTTTTTTTAAATTTTCTTATTTTTTTAAATTTTTTAAATTTTTTAAAATTTTTTTTAAATTTTTAACAATTTTAAAATTTTTTTTTAAATATTTATTTTTCTTTTATTTTACTTTTTTTATTTTTTTAAATTTTAAATGTTTTTTTTTAATTTTCTTATAATTTTTTTTTTTTTTTTTAATTTTTTAATTTTTTTTAAATTTTTTAAAATTTTTTTAAAAATTTTTAAATTTTTTTAAAGTTTAAATTTTTTTCAAATTATTTGAAATTTTTTTAATTTATTTTTTTTACTTTCTTTTAAATTTTTTAAAATTTTTTTTAAAAAATTGTTTTAATTTTTTAACAATTTTGTAATTTTTTTTAAATTTTTATTTAACTTTTTTTATTTTTTTTTATTTTTTTAAAAAAAAATTTTGAAATATTTTTAAAATTTTTTTGAAAATATTTTTTTTTAATTCTTTAAATTTTTTTTAAATTTTTATTTAATTTTTTTATTTTTTTAATTTTTTTAAAAAAAAATTTGAAAATTTTTAAAATTTTTTTTGAAAATTTTTTAAAATTTTTTGAAAATTTTTAAAAAATTTTTTTTAAATTTTTTTATATTTTTTATTTAATTTTTTTTAAATTCTTGTTTAATTTTTTAAATTTTTTAATAAATTTTTTTTAAATTTAATTTTTTTTTTGAAAATTTAAAAAAATTTTTTTTTTAATTTTTTTAAATTTTTTTAAATTTTTATTTAACTTTTTTTATTTTTTTTAATTTTTTAAAAAAAAATTTGAAAATTTTTAAAAAATTTTTTGAAAATTTAAAAATATATTTTGTTTTAATTTTTTAACAATTTTTTTTAAAAGTTTGAAAAAAAAATTTTTAATTTTTTTCTCAATTTTTTTTAAAATTTTTTATTTAATTTTTTAAAATTTTAAAAAAAATTATTTTTTTTAATTTTTTAAAAAATTTAAAAAATTTTTTCAAATTATTTAAAAATTTTTTTTCAAATTATTTAAAAAATTCTTAATTTTTTTAAAAAAATTTTAAAAATTCTTAAATTTTTTTTTAAATTTATATTTTTCTTTTAAATTGTTGAATATTTTTTTATTTAAAATTTTTTTTTATTTTTAAATTTTTTTTATTTTAATTTTTTTAATATTTTTAAAAAAAAATTTGAAAATTTTTAAAAAATTTTTTGAAAAATTTTTTTAAATTTTTTTTAAAATTTTTGTATATTTTAAAATTTTTTTAAATTTTTTTTAAAAAAAAATTTGAAAATTTTTTGAAAATTTTTTAAAAATTTTTTGAAAATTTAAAAAAAAATTTTATTAATTTTTTTAAATTTTTTGAAAATTAAAAAAAAAATTTTTTTTAATTTTTTGAAAATTTAAAAAAAAATTTTTTTTAATTTTTGAAGAGGGTTTGCCTCAATCCATCCTTTTACGTTTCAAATCGAGCCGCGCGACACAGAATACGTAACGTCCGCTTGGAAGAGCCTAGAAAGATCGACAGCCTTTATCTGTTGATCGTAGCGTACTCTGATACGTCACTTCCGCCTTTTTATACACCATGTGTCAGCCCACGGTGCTCTTGCGATTAGCACAAATCAGTATTACATCTAAACCTTTATTCTATTACATTGTAACAGTTCCTTCTTAAATATACATATATCGTGTTGTTCTATCAATGGTACATAATCATTGCGATCCCATCCACAATTTTTGTTTAATTTCTTACATTTTTTAATAATTTTTTTTTAAATTTAAAAATTTTTTTGAAATTTTTTTGAAAATTTTTGTATATTTTAAAATTTTTTTTAATTTTTTTTAAAAAAAAATTTGAAAATTTTTTGAAAATTTTTTAAAAATTTTTTGAAAATTTAAAAAAAAATTTTTTTTAATTTTTTTAAATTTTTTGAAAATTTTTAAAAAAATTTTTTTTAATTTTTTTATATTTTTTATTTAATTTTTGTTTAATTTTTGTTTAATTTCTTACATTTTTTAATAAGTTTTTTTAAATTTAAAAATTTTTTGAAAATTTTTTAAAAATTATTTGAAAATTTAAAATTTTTTTTGAAATTTAAAAAAAATTTTTTTTAATTTTTTTTTATTTTTATTTAACTTTTTATATTTTTTTAATTTTTTAAAATTTTTTGAAATTTTTTTTAAATTTTTTTAAAAAAATTTTTTAAATTTTTTTTAAAAAAATTTTGAAAATTTTTTGAAAATTTTAAAAATTTTTTTTGAAAATTTAAAAATATATTTTGTTTTAATTTTTTAACAATTTTTTTTAAAAGTTTGAAAAAAAAATTTTAATTTTTTTCTCAATTTTTTTTAAAATTTTTTATTTAATTTTTTAAAATTTGAAAAAAAAATTATTTTTTTTAATTTTTTAAAAATTTAAAAAATTTTTTCAAATTATTTAAAAATTTTTTTTCAAATTATTTAAAAAATTCTTAATTTTTTTAAAAAAATTTTAAAAATTCTTAAATTTTTTTTTTAAATTTATATTTTTTCTTTTAAATTGTTGAATATTTTTTTATTTAAAATTTTTTTTAATTTTTAAATTTTTTTTATTTTAATTTTTTTAATATTTTTAAAAAAAAATTTGAAAATTTTTAAAAAATTTTTTGAAAAATTTTTTTAAATTTTTTTTAAAATTTTTGTATATTTTAAATTTTTTTAAATTTTTTTTAAAAAAAAATTTGAAAATTTTTTGAAAATTTTTTAAAATTTTTTGAAAATTTAAAAAAAAATTTTATTAATTTTTTTAAATTTTTTGAAAATTAAAAAAAAAATTTTTTTTAATTTTTTGAAAATTTAAAAAAATTTTTTTTAATTTTTGAAGAGGGTTTGCCTCAATCCATCCTTTTACGTTTCAAATCGAGCCGCGCGACACAGAATACGTAACGTCCGCTTGGAAGAGCCTAGAAAGATCGACAGCCTTTATCTGTTGATCGTAGCGTACTCTGATACGTCACTTCCGCCTTTTTATACACCATGTGTCAGCCCACGGTGCTCTTGCGATTAGCACAAATCAGTATTACATCTAAACCTTTATTCTATTACATTGTAACAGTTCCTTCTTAAATATACATATATCGTGTTGTTCTATCAATGGTACATAATCATTGCGATCCCATCCACAATTTTTGTTTAATTTCTTACATTTTTTAATAATTTTTTTTTAAATTTAAAAATTTTTTTGAAATTTTTTTGAAAATTTTTGTATATTTTAAAATTTTTTTTAATTTTTTTTAAAAAAAAATTTGAAAATTTTTTGAAAATTTAAAAAAAAATTTTTTTTAATTTTTTTAAATCTTTTGAAAATTTTAAAAAAATTTTTTTTAATTTTTTTATATTTTTTATTTAATTTTTGTTTAATTTTTGTTTAATTTCTTACATTTTTTAATAAGTTTTTTTAAATTTAAAAATTTTTTTGAAAATTTTTTAAAAATTATTTGAAAATTTAAAAATTTTTTTTTGAAAATTTAAAAAAATTTTTTTTTTATTTTTTTTTTATTTTTATTTAACTTTTTATATTTTTTTTAATTTTTTAAAATTTTTTTGAAATTTTTTTTAAATTTTTTTTAAAAAATTTTTTAATTTTTTTTTAAAAAATTTTGAAAATTTTTTGAAAATTTTAAAATTTTTTTGAAAATTTAAAAATATATTTTGTTTTAATTTTTTAACAATTTTTTTTAAAAGTTTGAAAAAAAATTTTAATTTTTTTCTCAATTTTTTTTAAAAATTTTTATTTAATTTTTTAAAATTTTAAAAAAAATTTATTTTTTTTTAATTTTTTAAAAAATTTAAAATTTTTTTCAAATTATTTAAAAAAAATTTTCAAATTATTTAAAAAATTCTTAATTTTTTTAAAAAAATTTCAAAAATTTTAAAATTTTTTTTAAAATTTATATTTTTCTTTTAAATTGTTGTATATTTTTTTATTTAAATTTTTTTTTATTTTTAAAATTTTTTATTTTAATTTTTTTTAATATTTTTAAAAAAAATTTTGAAAAATTTTAAAAATTTTTTGAAAATTTTTTTAAAATTTTTGTATATTTTAAAATTTTTTAAAATTTTTTTTAAAAGAAAATTTGAAAATTTTTTGAAAATTTTTAAAAATTTTTTGAAAATTTAAAAAAAATTTTTTTTTAATTTTTTTAAATTTTTGAAAATTTTTAAAAATTTTTTTTTAATTTTTTTATATTTTTTATTTAATTCTTTTTTAAATTCTTGTTTAATTTTTTAAATTTTTTAATAAATTTTTTTTATATTTTAAATTTTTTTAAATTTTTTTTAAAAAAAATTTTGAAAATTTTTTGAAAATTTTAAAAAATTTTTTTGAAAATTTAAAAATATATTTTGTTTTAATTTTTTAACAATTTTTTTTTAAAAGTTTGAAAAAAAAAATTTTTAATTTTTTTCTCAATTTTTTTTAAAAATTTTTATTTAATTTTTTAAAATTTTAAAAAAATTATTTTTTTTAATTTTTAAAAAATTTAAAAAAATTTTTCAAATTATTTAAAAAATTTTTTTCAAATTATTTAAAATATTCTTAATTTTTTTAAAAAAATTTTAAAAATTCTTAAATTTTTTTTTAAAT
>NW_027487568.1:0-14473 GCF_050908995.1 Andrena cerasifolii | reverse complement strand
TTCGTCGGTTCGTTGGTTCGTTGGTTCGTTGGTTCGTTGGTTCGTTGGTTCGTTGGTTCGTTGGTTCGTTGGTTCGTTGGTTCGTTGGTTCGTTGGTTCGTTTGGTCGTTTGTTCGTTTCTTCGTTTCTTCGTTTGTTCGTTTGTTCGTTTGTTCGATTGTTCGCTGGTTCGTTGGTTCGTTTGTTCGTTTCTTCGTTTCTTCGTTTGTTCGTTTGTTCGTTTGTTCGATTGTTCGCTGGTTCGTTGGTTGGTTGGTTCGCTGGTTCGTTGTTTCGTTGGTTCGTTGGTTCGTTGGTTCGTTGGTTCGTTGGTTCGTTGGTTCGTTGGTTCGTTGGTTCGTTGGTTCGTTGGTTCGTTGGTTCGTTGGTTCGTTGGTTCGTTGGTTCGTTGGTTCGTTGGTTCGTTGGTTCGTTGGTTCGTTGGATCGTTGGTTCGTTGGTTCGTTGGTTCGTTGGTTCGTTGGTTCGTTGGTTCGTTGGTTCGTTGGTTCGTTGGTTCGTTGGTTCGTTGGTTCGTTGGTTCGTTGGTTCGTTGGTTCGTTGGTTCGTTGGTTCGTTGGTTCGTTGGTTCGTTGGTTCGTTGGTTCGTTGGTTCGTTGGTTCGTTGGTTCGTTGGTTCGTTGGTTCGTTGGTTCGTTGGTTCGTTGGTTCGTTGGTTCGTTGGTTCGTTGGTTCGTTGGTTCGTTGGTTCGTTGGTTCGTTGTTTCGTTGTTTCGTTGGTTCGTTTGTTCGTTTGTTCGTTTGTTCGTTTGTTCGTTGGTTCGTTGGTTCGTTGGTTCGTTGGTTCGTTGGTTCGTTGGTTCGTTGGTTCGTTGGTTCGTTGGTTCGTTGGTTCGTTGGTTCGTTGGTTCGTTGGTTCGTTGGTTCGTTGGTTCGTTGGTTCGTTGGTTCGTTGGTTCGTTGGTTCGTTGGTTTCTTTGTTCGCTTGTTCGTTTGTTCGTTGGTTCGTTTGTTCGTTTGTTCGCTGGTTCGTTGGTTCGTTGGTTCGTTGGTTCGTTGGTTCGTTGGTTCGTTGGTTCGTTGGTTCGTTGGTTCGCTGGTTCGTTGGTTCGTTGGTTCGTTTGTTCGTTTGTTCGTTTGTTCGTTTGTTCGTTTGTTCGCTGGTTCGTTGGTTGGTTGGTTCGTTGGTTCGTTGGTTCGTTGGTTCGTCGGTTCGTCGGTTCGTCGGTTCGTTGGTTCGTTGGTTCGTTGGTTCGTTGGTTCGTTGGTTCGTTGGTTCGCTGGTTCGTTGGTTCGTTGGTTCTTTGTTTCGTTGGTTCGTTGGTTCGTTGGTTCGTTGGTTCGTTGGTTCGTTGGTTCGTTGGATCGTTGGTTCGTTGGTTCGTTGGTTCGTTGGTTCGTTGGTTCGTTGGTTCGCTGGTTCGTTGGTTCGTTGGTTCGTTGGTTCGTTGGTTCGTTGGTTCGTTGGTTCGGTGGTTCGTTGGTTCGTTGGTTCGTAGGTTCGTTGGTTCGTTGGTTCGTTGGTTCGTTGGTTCGTTGGTTCGTTGGTTCGTTGGTTCGTTGGTTCGTTGGTTCGTTGGTTCGTTGGTTCGTTGGTTCGTTGGTTCGTTGGTTCGTTGGTTCGTTGGTTCGTTGGTTCGTTGGTTCGTTGGTTCGTTGGTTCGTTGGTTCGTTGGTTCGTTGGTTCGTTGGTTCGTTGGTTCGTTGGTTCGTTGGTTCGTTGGTTCGTTGGTTCGTTGGTTCGTTGGTTCGTTTGTTCGTTTGTTCGTTTGTTCGTTTGTTCGTTTGTTCGCTGGTTCGTTGGTTGGTTGGTTCGTTGGTTCGTTGGTTCGTTGGTTCGTCGGTTCGTCGGTTCGTCGGTTCGTTGGTTCGTTGGTTCGTTGGTTCGTTGGTTCGTTGGTTCGTTGGTTCGCTGGTTCGTTGGTTCGTTGGTTCTTTGTTTCGTTGGTTCGTTGGTTCGTTGGTTCGTTGGTACGTTGGTTCGTTGGATCGTTGGTTCGTTGGTTCGTTGGTTCGTTGGTTCGTTGGTTCGTTGGTTCGCTGGTTCGTTGGTTCGTTGGTTCGTTGGTTCGTTGGTTCGGTGGTTCGTTGGTTCGTTGGTTCGTAGGTTCGTTGGTTCGTTGGTTCGTTGGTTCGTTGGTTCGTTGGTTCGTTGGTTCGTTGGTTCGTTGGTTCGTTGGTTCGCTGGTTCGCTGGTTCGTTGGTTCGTTGGTTCGTTTGTTCGTTTGTTCGTTTGTTCGTTTGTTCGTTTGTTCGCTGGTTCGTTGGTTGGTTGGTTCGTTGGTTCGTTGGTTCGTTGGTTCGTCGGTTCGTCGGTTCGTCGGTTCGTTGGTTCGTTGGTTCGTTGGTTCGTTGGTTCGTTGGTTCGTTGGTTCGCTGGTTCGTTGGTTCGTTGGTTCTTTGTTTCGTTGGTTCGTTGGTTCGTTGGTTCGTTGGTTCGTTGGTTCGTTGGTTCGTTGGATCGTTGGTTCGTTGGTTCGTTGGTTCGTTGGTTCGTTGGTTCGTTGGTTCGCTGGTTCGTTGGTTCGTTGGTTCGTTGGTTCGTTGGTTCGTTGGTTCGTTGGTTCGGTGGTTCGTTGGTTCGTTGGTTCGTAGGTTCGTTGGTTCGTTGGTTCGTTGGTTCGTTGGTTCGTTGGTTCGTTGGTTCGTTGGTTCGTTGGTTCGTTGGTTCGTTGGTTCGTTGGTTCGTTGGTTCGTTGGTTCGTTGGTTCGTTGGTTCGTTGGTTCGTTGGTTCGTTGGTTCGTTGGTTCGTTGGTTCGTTGGTTCGTTGGTTCGTTGGTTCGTTGGTTCGTTGGTTCGTTGGTTCGTTGGTTCGTTGGTTCGTTGGTTCGTTGGTTCGTTGGTTCGTTGGTTCGTTTGTTCGTTTGTTCGTTTGTTCGTTTGTTCGTTTGTTCGCTGGTTCGTTGGTTGGTTGGTTCGTTGGTTCGTTGGTTCGTTGGTTCGTCGGTTCGTCGGTTCGTCGGTTCGTTGGTTCGTTGGTTCGTTGGTTCGTTGGTTCGTTGGTTCGTTGGTTCGTTGGTTCGCTGGTTCGTTGGTTCGTTGGTTCTTTGTTTCGTTGGTTCGTTGGTTCGTTGGTTCGTTGGTACGTTGGTTCGTTGGATCGTTGGTTCGTTGGTTCGTTGGTTCGTTGGTTCGTTGGTTCGTTGGTTCGCTGGTTCGTTGGTTCGTTGGTTCGTTGGTTCGTTGGTTCGTTGGTTCGTTGGTTCGGTGGTTCGTTGGTTCGTTGGTTCGTAGGTTCGTTGGTTCGTTGGTTCGTTGGTTCGTTGGTTCGTTGGTTCGTTGGTTCGTTGGTTCGTTGGTTCGTTTGTTCGTTGGTTCGTTGGTTCGTTGGTTCTTTGGTTCGTTGGTTCGTTGGTTCGTTGTTTCGTTGTTTCGTTGGTTCGTTTGTTCGTTTGTTCGTTTGTTCGTTTGTTCGTTGGTTCGTTGGTTCGTTGGTTCGTTGGTTCGTTGGTTCGTTGGTTCGTTGGTTCGTTGGTTCGTTGGTTCGTTGGTTCGTTGGTTCGTTGGTTCGTTGGTTCGTTGGTTCGTTGGTTCGTTGGTTCGTTGGTTCGTTGGTTCGTTGGTTCGTTGGTTTCTTTGTTCGCTTGTTCGTTTGTTCGTTGGTTCGTTTGTTCGTTTGTTCGCTGGTTCGTTGGTTCGTTGGTTCGTTGGTTCGTTGGTTCGTAGGTTCGTTGGTTCGTTGGTTCGTTGGTTCGTTGGTTCGTTGGTTCGTTGGTTCGTTGGTTCGTTGGTTCGTTGGTTCGTTGGTTCGTTGGTTCGTTGGTTCGTTGGTTCGTTGGTTCGTTGGTTCGTTGGTTCGTTTGTTCGTTTGTTCGTTTGTTCGTTTGTTCGTTTGTTCGCTGGTTCGTTGGTTGGTTGGTTCGTTGGTTCGTTGGTTCGTTGGTTCGTCGGTTCGTCGGTTCGTCGGTTCGTTGGTTCGTTGGTTCGTTGGTTCGTTGGTTCGTTGGTTCGTTGGTTCGCTGGTTCGTTGGTTCGTTGGTTCTTTGTTTCGTTGGTTCGTTGGTTCGTTGGTTCGTTGGTACGTTGGTTCGTTGGATCGTTGGTTCGTTGGTTCGTTGGTTCGTTGGTTCGTTGGTTCGTTGGTTCGCTGGTTCGTTGGTTCGTTGGTTCGTTGGTTCGTTGGTTCGTTGGTTCGTTGGTTCGGTGGTTCGTTGGTTCGTTGGTTCGTAGGTTCGTTGGTTCGTTGGTTCGTTGGTTCGTTGGTTCGTTGGTTCGTTGGTTCGTTGGTTCGTTGGTTCGTTTGTTCGTTGGTTCGTTGGTTCGTTGGTTCGTTGGTTCGTTGGTTCGTTGGTTCGTTGGTTCGTTGGTTCGTTGGTTCGTTGGTTCGTTGGTTCGTTGGTTCGTTGGTTCGTTGGTTCGTTGGTTCGTTGGTTCGTTGGTTCGTTGGTTCGTTGGTTCGCTGGTTCGTTGGTTCGTTGGTTCGTTGGTTCGCTGGTTCGTTGGTTCGTTGGTTCGTTGGTTCGTTGGTTCGTTGGTTCGTTGGTTCGTTGGTTCGTTGGTTCGTTGGTTCGTTGGTTCGTTGGTTCGTTGGTTCGTTGGTTCGTTGGTTCGTTGGTTCGTTGGTTCTTTGGTTCGTTGGTTCGTTGGTTCGTTGTTTCGTTGTTTCGTTGGTTCGTTTGTTCGTTTGTTCGTTTGTTCGTTTGTTCGTTGGTTGGTTGGTTCGTTGGTTCGTTGGTTCGTTGGTTCGTTGGTTCGTTGGTTCGTTGGTTCGTTGGTTCGTTGGTTCGTTGGTTCGTTGGTTCGCTTGTTCGTTGGTTCGTTGGTTCGTTGGTTCTTTGGTTCGTTGGTACGTTGGTTCGTTGGTTCGTTGGTTCGTTGGTTCGTTGGTTCGTTTGTTCGCTGGTTCGTTGGTTCGTTGGTTCGTTGGTTCGTTGGTTCGTTGGTTCGTTGGTTCGTTGGTTCGTTGGTTCGTTGGTTCGTTGGTTCGTTGGTTCGTTGGTTCGTTGGTTCGTTGGTTCGTTGGTTCGTTGGTTCGTTGGTTCGTTGGTTCGTTGGTTCGTTGGTTCGTTGGTTCTTTGTTTCGTTGGTTCGTTGGTTCGTTGTTTCGTTGTTTCGTTGGTTCATTTGTTCGTTTGTTCGTTTGTTCGTTTGTTCGTTGGTTCGTTGGTTCGTTGGTTCGTTGGTTCGTTGGTTCGTTGGTTCGTTGGTTCGTTGGTTCGTTGGTTCGCTTGTTCGTTGGTTCGTTGGTTCGTTGGTTCTTTGGTTCGTTGGTACGTTGGTTCGTTGGTTCGTTGGTTCGTTGGTTCGTTGGTTCGTTTGTTCGCTGGTTCGTTGGTTCGTTGGTTCGTTGGTTCGTTGGTTCGTTGGTTCGTTGGTTCGTTGGTTCGTTGGTTCGTTGGTTCGTTGGTTCGTTGGTTCGTTGGTTCGTTGGTTCGTTGGTTCGTTGGTTCGTTGGTTCGTTGGTTCGTTGGTTCGTTGGTTCGTTGGTTCGTTGGTTCGTTGGTTCGTTGGTTCGTTGGTTCGTTGGTTCGTTGGTTCGTTGGTTCGTTGGTTCGTTGGTTCGTTGGTTCGTTGGTTCGTTGGTTCGTTGGTTCGTTGGTTCGTTGGTTCGTTGGTTCGTTGGTTCGTTGGTTCGTTGGTTCGTTGGTTCGTTGGATCGTTGGTTCGTTGGTTCGTTGGTTCGTTGGTTCGTTGGTTCGTTGGTTCGTTGGTTCGTTGGTTCGTTGGTTCGTTGGTTCGTTGGTTCGTTGGTTCGTTGGTTCGTTGGTTCTTTGGTTCGTTGGTTCGTTGGTTCGTTGGTTCGTTGGTTTCTTTGTTCGCTTGTTCGTTTGTTCGTTGGTTCGTTGGTTCGTTGGTTCGTTGGTTCGTTGGTTCGTTGGTTCGTTGGTTCGTTGGTTCGTTGGTTCGTTGGTTCGTTGGTTCGTTGGTTCGTTGGTTCGTTTGTTCGTTTGTTCGTTTGTTCGTTTGTTCGCTGGTCGTCGGTTCGTTGGTTCGTTGGTTCGTTGGTTCGTTGGTTCGTTGGTTCGTTGGTTCGCTGGTTCGTTGGTTCGTTGGTTCTTTGTTTCGTTGGTTCGTTGGTTCGTTGGTTCGTTGGTTCGTTGGTTCGTTGGATCGTTGGTTCGTTGGTTCGTTGGTTCGTTGGTTCGTTGGTTCGTTGGTTCGCTGGTTCGTTGGTTCGTTGGTTCGTTGGTTCGTTGGTTCGTTGGTTCGTTGGTTCGGTGGTTCGTTGGTTCGTTGGTTCGTAGGTTCGTTGATTCTTTGGTTCGTTGGTTCGTTGGTTCGTTGGTTCGTTGGTTCGTTGGTTCGTTGGTTCGTTGGTTCGTTGGTTCGTTGGTTCGTTGGTTCGTTGGTTCGTTGGTTCGTTGGTTCGTTGGTTCGTTGGTTCGTTGGTTCGTTGGTTCGTTGGTTCGTTGGTTCGTTGGTTCGTTGGTTCGTTGGTTCGTTGGTTCGTTGGTTCGTTGGTTCGTTGGTTCGTTGGTTCGTTGGTTCGTTGGTTCGTTGGTTCGTTGGTTCGTTGGTTCGTTGGTTCGTTGGTTCGTTGGTTCGTTGGTTCGTTGGTTCGTTGGTTCGTTGGTTCGTTGGTTCGTTGGTTCGCTGGTTCGTTGGTTCGTTGGTTCGTTGGTTCGTTGGTTCGTTGGTTCGTTGGTTCGTTGGTTCGTTGGTTCGTTGGTTCGTTGGTTCGTTGGTTCGTTGGTTCGTTGGTTCGTTTGTTTCTTTGTTCGTTTGTTCGTTTGTTCGTTGGTTCGTTGGTTCGTTGGTTCGTTGGTTCGTTGGTTCGTTGGTTCGTTTGTTCGTTGGTTCATTGGTTCGTTGGTTCGTTGGTTCGTTGGTTCGTTGGTTCGTTGGTTCGTTGGTTCGCTGGTTCGTTGGTTCGTTGGTTCGTTGGTTCGTTGGTTCGTTGGTTCGTTGGTTCGTTGGTTCGTTGGTTCGTTGGTTCGTTGGTTCGTTGGTTCGTTGGTTCGTTGGTTCGTTTGTTTCTTTGTTCGTTTGTTCGTTTGTTCGTTGGTTCGTTTGTTCGTTGGTTCGTTTGTTCGTTGGTTCGTTGTTCGTTTGTTCGCTGGTTCGTTGGTTCGTTGGTTCGTTGGTTCGTTGGTTCGTTTGTTCGTTGGTTCGTTGTTTCGTTGGTTCGTTGGTTCGTTGGTTCTTTGGTTCGTTGGTTCGTTGGTTCGTTGGTTCGTTGGTTCGTTGGTTCGTTGGTTCGTTGGTTCGTTGGTTCGTTTGTTCGTTGGTTCGTTGGTTCGTTGGTTCGTTGGTTCGTTGGTTCGTTGGTTCGTTGGTTCGTTGGTTCGTTGGTTCGTTGGTTCGTTGGTTCGCTGGTTCGTTGGTTCGTTGGTTCTTTGGTTCGTTGGTTCGTTGGTTCGTTGGTTCGTTGGTTCGTTGGTTCATTTGTTTCTTTGTTCGTTTGTTCGTTTGTTCGTTGGTTCGTTTGTTCGTTTGTTCGCTGGTTCGTTGGTTCGTTGGTTCGTTGGTTCGTTTGTTCGTTTGTTCGTTTGTTCGTTTGTTCGTTTGTTCGTTTGTTCGTTTGTTCGCTGGTTCGTTGGTTGGTTGGTTCGTTGGTTCGTTGGTTCGTTGGTTCGTCGGTTCGTCGGTTCGTCGGTTCGTCGGTTCGTCGGTTCGTCGGTTCGTCGGTTCGTTGGTTCGTTGGTTCGTTGGTTCGTTGGTTCGTTGGTTCGTTGGTTCGCTGGTTCGTTGGTTCGTTGTTTCGTTGGTTCGTTGGTTCGTTGGTTCGTTGGTTCGTTGGTTCGTTGGTTCGTTGGTTCGTTGGTTCGTTGGTTCGTTGGTTCGTTGGTTCGTTGGTTCGTTGGCTCGTTGGTTCGTTGGTTCGTTTGTTCGTTGGTTCGTTGGTTCGTTGGTTCGTTGGTTCGTTGGTTCGTTGGTTCGTTGGTTCGTTGGTTCGTTTGTTCGTTTGTTCGTTTGTTCGTTTGTTCGTTTGTTCGTTGGTTCGTTGGTTCGTTGGTTCGTTGGTTCGTTGGTTCGTTGGTTCGTTGGTTCGTTGGTTCGTTGGTTCGTTGGTTCGTTGGTTCGTTGGTTCGCTTGTTCGTTGGTTCGTTGGTTCGTTGGTTCGTTGGTTCGTTGGTTCGTTGGTTCGTTGGTTCGTTGGTTCGTTGGTTCGTTGGTTCGTTGGTTCGTTGGTTCGTTGGTTCGTTGGTTCGTTGGTTCGTTGGTTCGTTGGTTCGTTGGTTCGTTGGTTCGTTGGTTCGTTGGTTCGTTGGTTCGTTGGTTCGTTGGTTCGTTTGTTCGTTGGTTCGTTGGTTCGTTGGTTCGTTGGTTCGTTGGTTCGTTGGTTCGTTGGTTCGTTGGTTCGTTGGTTCGTTGGTTCGTTGGTTCGTTGGTTCGCTGGTTCGTTGGTTCGTTGGTTCTTTGGTTCGTTGGTTCGTTGGTTCGTTGGTTCGTTGGTTCGTTGGTTCATTTGTTTCTTTGTTCGTTTGTTCGTTTGTTCGTTGGTTCGTTTGTTCGTTTGTTCGCTGGTTCGTTGGTTCGTTGGTTCGTTGGTTCGTTTGTTCGTTTGTTCGTTTGTTCGTTTGTTCGTTTGTTCGTTTGTTCGCTGGTTCGTTGGTTGGTTGGTTCGTTGGTTCGTTGGTTCGTTGGTTCGTCGGTTCGTCGGTTCGTCGGTTCGTCGGTTCGTCGGTTCGTTGGTTCGTTGGTTCGTTGGTTCGTTGGTTCGTTGGTTCGTTGGTTCGTTGGTTCGTTGGTTCGTTGGTTCGTTGGTTCGTTGGTTCGTTGGTTCGTTGGTTCTTTGGTTCGTTGGTTCGTTGGTTCGTTGTTTCGTTGTTTCGTTGGTTCGTTTGTTCGTTTGTTCGTTGGTTCGTTGGTTCGTTGGTTCGTTGGTTCGTTGGTTCGTTGGTTCGTTGGTTCGTTGGTTCGTTGTTTCGTTGGTTCGTTGGTTCGTTGGTTCGTCGGTTCGTTGGTTCGTTGGTTCGTTGGTTCGTTTGTTCGTTGGTTCGTTTGTTCGTTGGTTCGTTTGTTTGTTGGTTCGTTGTTCGTTTGTTCGCTGGTTCGTTGGTTCGTTGGTTCGTTGGTTCGTTGGTTCGTTTGTTCGTTGGTTCGTTGTTTCGTTGGTTCGTTGGTTCGCTGGTTCGTTGGTTCGTTGGTTCTTTGGTTCGTTGGTTCGTTGGTTCGTTGTTTCGTTGGTTCGTTGGTTCATTTGTTTCTTTGTTCGTTTGTTCGTTTGTTCGTTGGTTCGTTTGTTCGTTTGTTCGCTGGTTCGTTGGTTCGTTGGTTCGTTGGTTCGTTTGTTCGTTTGTTCGTTTGTTCGTTTGTTCGTTTGTTCGTTTGTTCGTTTGTTCGTTTGTTCGCTGGTTCGTTGGTTGGTTGGTTCGTTGGTTCGTTGGTTCGTTGGTTCGTCGGTTCGTCGGTTCGTCGGTTCGTCGGTTCGTCGGTTCGTCGGTTCGTCGGTTCGTTGGTTCGTTGGTTCGTTGGTTCGTTGGTTCGTTGGTTCGTTGGTTCGTTGGTTCGTTGGATCGTTGGTTCGTTGGTTCGTTGGTTCGTTGGTTCGTTGGTTCGTTGGTTCGCTGGTTCGTTGGTTCGTTGGTTCGTTGGTTCGTTGGTTCGTTGGTTCGTTGGTTCGGTGGTTCGTTGGTTCGTTGGTTCGTAGGTTCGTTGATTCTTTGGTTCGTTGGTTCGTTGGTTCGTTGGTTCGTTGGTTCGTTGGTTCGTTGGTTCGTTGGTTCGTTGGTTCGTTGGTTCGTTGGTTCGTTGGTTCGTTGGTTCGTTGGTTCGTTGGTTCGTTGGTTCGTTGGTTCGTTGGTTCGTTGGTTCGTTGGTTCGTTGGTTCGTTGGTTCGTTGGTTCGTTGGTTCGTTGGTTCGTTGGTTCGTTGGTTCGTTGGTTCGTTGGTTCGTTGGTTCGTTGGTTCGTTGGTTCGCTTGTTCGTTGGTTCGTTGGTTCGTTGGTTCGTTGGTTCGTTGGTTCGTTGGTTCGTTGGTTCGTTGGTTCGCTGGTTCGTTGGTTCGTTGGTTCGTTGGTTCGTTGGTTCGTTGGTTCGTTGGTTCGTTGGTTCGTTGGTTCGTTGGTTCGTTGGTTCGTTGGTTCGTTGGTTCGTTGGTTCGTTTGTTTCTTTGTTCGTTTGTTCGTTTGTTCGTTGGTTCGTTGGTTCGTTGGTTCGTTGGTTCGTTGGTTCGTTGGTTCGTTTGTTCGTTGGTTCATTGGTTCGTTGGTTCGTTGGTTCGTTGGTTCGTTGGTTCGTTGGTTCGCTGGTTCGTTGGTTCGTTGGTTCGTTGGTTCGTTGGTTCGTTGGTTCGTTGGTTCGTTGGTTCGTTGGTTCGTTGGTTCGTTGGTTCGTTGGTTCGTTGGTTCGTTGGTTCGTTTGTTTCTTTGTTCGTTTGTTCGTTTGTTCGTTGGTTCGTTTGTTCGTTGGTTCGTTTGTTCGTTGGTTCGTTGTTCGTTTGTTCGCTGGTTCGTTGGTTCGTTGGTTCGTTGGTTCGTTGGTTCGTTTGTTCGTTGGTTCGTTGTTTCGTTGGTTCGTTGGTTCGTTGGTTCTTTGGTTCGTTGGTTCGTTGGTTCGTTGGTTCGTTGGTTCGTTGGTTCGTTGGTTCGTTGGTTCGTTGGTTCGTTTGTTCGTTGGTTCGTTGGTTCGTTGGTTCGTTGGTTCGTTGGTTCGTTGGTTCGTTGGTTCGTTGGTTCGTTGGTTCGTTGGTTCGTTGGTTCGCTGGTTCGTTGGTTCGTTGGTTCTTTGGTTCGTTGGTTCGTTGGTTCGTTGGTTCGTTGGTTCGTTGGTTCATTTGTTTCTTTGTTCGTTTGTTCGTTTGTTCGTTGGTTCGTTTGTTCGTTTGTTCGCTGGTTCGTTGGTTCGTTGGTTCGTTGGTTCGTTTGTTCGTTTGTTCGTTTGTTCGTTTGTTCGTTTGTTCGTTTGTTCGTTTGTTCGCTGGTTCGTTGGTTGGTTGGTTCGTTGGTTCGTTGGTTCGTTGGTTCGTCGGTTCGTCGGTTCGTCGGTTCGTCGGTTCGTCGGTTCGTCGGTTCGTCGGTTCGTTGGTTCGTTGGTTCGTTGGTTCGTTGGTTCGTTGGTTCGTTGGTTCGCTGGTTCGTTGGTTCGTTGTTTCGTTGGTTCGTTGGTTCGTTGGTTCGTTGGTTCGTTGGTTCGTTGGTTCGTTGGTTCGTTGGTTCGTTGGTTCGTTGGTTCGTTGGTTCGTTGGTTCGTTGGCTCGTTGGTTCGTTGGTTCGTTTGTTCGTTGGTTCGTTGGTTCGTTGGTTCGTTGGTTCGTTGGTTCGTTGGTTCGTTGGTTCGTTGGTTCGTTTGTTCGTTTGTTCGTTTGTTCGTTTGTTCGTTTGTTCGTTGGTTCGTTGGTTCGTTGGTTCGTTGGTTCGTTGGTTCGTTGGTTCGTTGGTTCGTTGGTTCGTTGGTTCGTTGGTTCGTTGGTTCGTTGGTTCGCTTGTTCGTTGGTTCGTTGGTTCGTTGGTTCGTTGGTTCGTTGGTTCGTTGGTTCGTTGGTTCGTTGGTTCGTTGGTTCGTTGGTTCGTTGGTTCGTTGGTTCGTTGGTTCGTTGGTTCGTTGGTTCGTTGGTTCGTTGGTTCGTTGGTTCGTTGGTTCGTTGGTTCGTTGGTTCGTTGGTTCGTTGGTTCGTTGGTTCGTTTGTTCGTTGGTTCGTTGGTTCGTTGGTTCGTTGGTTCGTTGGTTCGTTGGTTCGTTGGTTCGTTGGTTCGTTGGTTCGTTGGTTCGTTGGTTCGTTGGTTCGCTGGTTCGTTGGTTCGTTGGTTCTTTGGTTCGTTGGTTCGTTGGTTCGTTGGTTCGTTGGTTCGTTGGTTCATTTGTTTCTTTGTTCGTTTGTTCGTTTGTTCGTTGGTTCGTTTGTTCGTTTGTTCGCTGGTTCGTTGGTTCGTTGGTTCGTTGGTTCGTTTGTTCGTTTGTTCGTTTGTTCGTTTGTTCGTTTGTTCGTTTGTTCGCTGGTTCGTTGGTTGGTTGGTTCGTTGGTTCGTTGGTTCGTTGGTTCGTCGGTTCGTCGGTTCGTCGGTTCGTCGGTTCGTCGGTTCGTTGGTTCGTTGGTTCGTTGGTTCGTTGGTTCGTTGGTTCGTTGGTTCGTTGGTTCGTTGGTTCGTTGGTTCGTTGGTTCGTTGGTTCGTTGGTTCGTTGGTTCTTTGGTTCGTTGGTTCGTTGGTTCGTTGTTTCGTTGTTTCGTTGGTTCGTTTGTTCGTTTGTTCGTTGGTTCGTTGGTTCGTTGGTTCGTTGGTTCGTTGGTTCGTTGGTTCGTTGGTTCGTTGGTTCGTTGTTTCGTTGGTTCGTTGGTTCGTTGGTTCGTCGGTTCGTTGGTTCGTTGGTTCGTTGGTTCGTTTGTTCGTTGGTTCGTTTGTTCGTTGGTTCGTTTGTTTGTTGGTTCGTTGTTCGTTTGTTCGCTGGTTCGTTGGTTCGTTGGTTCGTTGGTTCGTTGGTTCGTTTGTTCGTTGGTTCGTTGTTTCGTTGGTTCGTTGGTTCGCTGGTTCGTTGGTTCGTTGGTTCTTTGGTTCGTTGGTTCGTTGGTTCGTTGTTTCGTTGGTTCGTTGGTTCATTTGTTTCTTTGTTCGTTTGTTCGTTTGTTCGTTGGTTCGTTTGTTCGTTTGTTCGCTGGTTCGTTGGTTCGTTGGTTCGTTGGTTCGTTTGTTCGTTTGTTCGTTTGTTCGTTTGTTCGTTTGTTCGTTTGTTCGTTTGTTCGTTTGTTCGCTGGTTCGTTGGTTGGTTGGTTCGTTGGTTCGTTGGTTCGTTGGTTCGTCGGTTCGTCGGTTCGTCGGTTCGTCGGTTCGTCGGTTCGTCGGTTCGTCGGTTCGTTGGTTCGTTGGTTCGTTGGTTCGTTGGTTCGTTGGTTCGTTGGTTCGTTGGTTCGTTGGTTCGTTGGTTCGTTGGTTCGTTGGTTCGTTGGTTCGTTGGTTCGTTGGTTCGTTGGTTCGTTGGTTCGTTGGTTCGTTGGTTCGTTGGTTCGTTGGTTCGTTGGTTCGTTGGTTCGTTGGTTCGTTGGTTCGGTGGTTCGTTGGTTCGTTGGTTCGTTGGTTCGTTGGTTCGTTGGTTCGTTGGTTCGTTGGTTCGTTGGTTCGTTGGTTCGTTGGTTCGTTGGTTCGTTGGTTCGTTGGTTCGTTGGTTCGTTGGTTCGTTGGTTCGTTGGTTCGTTGGTTCGTTGGTTCGTTGGTTCGTTGGTTCGTTGGTTCGTTGGTTCGTTGGTTCGTTGGTTCGTTGGTTCGTTGGTTCGTTGGTTCGTTGGTTCGTTGGTTCGTTGGTTCGTTGGTTCGTTGGTTCGTTGGTTCGTTGGTTCGCTTGTTCGTTGGTTCGTTGGTTCGTTGGTTCGTTGGTTCGTTGGTTCGTTGGTTCGTTGGTTCGTTGGTTCGCTGGTTCGTTGGTTCGTTGGTTCGTTGGTTCGTTGGTTCGTTGGTTCGTTGGTTCGTTGGTTCGTTGGTTCGTTGGTTCGTTGGTTCGTTGGTTCGTTGGTTCGTTGGTTCGTTTGTTTCTTTGTTCGTTTGTTCGTTTGTTCGTTGGTTCGTTGGTTCGTTGGTTCGTTGGTTCGTTGGTTCGTTGGTTCGTTTGTTCGTTGGTTCATTGGTTCGTTGGTTCGTTGGTTCGTTGGTTCGTTGGTTCGTTGGTTCGCTGGTTCGTTGGTTCGTTGGTTCGTTGGTTCGTTGGTTCGTTGGTTCGTTGGTTCGTTGGTTCGTTGGTTCGTTGGTTCGTTGGTTCGTTGGTTCGTTGGTTCGTTGGTTCGTTGGTTCGTTTGTTTCTTTGTTCGTTTGTTCGTTTGTTCGTTGGTTCGTTTGTTCGTTGGTTCGTTTGTTCGTTGGTTCGTTGTTCGTTTGTTCGCTGGTTCGTTGGTTCGTTGGTTCGTTGGTTCGTTGGTTCGTTTGTTCGTTGGTTCGTTGTTTCGTTGGTTCGTTGGTTCGTTGGTTCTTTGGTTCTTTGGTTCGTTGGTTCGTTGGTTCGTTGGTTCGTTGGTTCGTTGGTTCGTTGGTTCGTTGGTTCGTTGGTTCGTTTGTTCGTTGGTTCGTTGGTTCGTTGGTTCGTTGGTTCGTTGGTTCGTTGGTTCGTTGGTTCGTTGGTTCGTTGGTTCGTTGGTTCGTTGGTTCGTTGGTTCGTTGGTTCGTTGGTTCGTTGGTTCGTTGGTTCGTTGGTTCGTTGGTTCGTTGGTTCGTTGGTTCATTTGTTTCTTTGGTTCGTTTGTTCGTTTGTTCGTTGGTTCGTTGGTTCGTTTGTTCGCTGGTTCGTTGGTTCGTTGGTTCGTTGGTTCGTTTGGTTCGTTTGTTCGTTTGTTCGTTTGTTCGTTTGTTCGTTGTTCGTTTGTTCGCTGGTTCGTTGGTTGGTTGGTTCGTTGGTTCGTTGGTTCGTTGGTTCGTCGGTTCGTCGGTTCGTCGGTTCGTCGGTTCGTCGGTTCGTCGGTTCGTCGGTTCGTTGGTTCGTTGGTTCGTTGGTTCGTTGGTTCGTTGGTTCGTTGGTTCGCTTGGTTCGTTGGTTCGTTGGTTTCGTTGGTTCGTTGGTTCGTTGGTTCGTTGGTTTCGTTGGTTCGTTGGTTCGTTGGTTCGTTGGTTCGTTGGTTCGTTGGTTCGTTGGTTCGTTGGTTCGTTGGCTCGTTGGTTCGTTGGTTCGTTTGTTCGTTGGTTCGTTGGTTCGTTGGTTCGTTGGTTCGTTGGTTCGTTGGTTCGTTGGTTC
>NW_027487567.1:0-14473 GCF_050908995.1 Andrena cerasifolii | reverse complement strand
TATTGAATCCGATATTAGAACCGATATTCAAAAACCGATATTGGAGAACAAATATTGAAAAACTGATATTGAAAAACCGATATTGAAAAACCGATATTGAAAAACCGATATTGAAAAACCTATATCGAATAACTGATATTGCAAAACCGATATTGAATCCGATATTAGAACCGATATTGAAAAACCGATATTGAAATACCGATATTGAAAAACCTATATGGAAAAACTGATATTGCAAAACCGATATTGAATCCGATATTAGAACCGATATTGAAAAACCGATATTCAAAAACCGATATTGGAGAACAAATATTCAAAAACCGATATTGAAAAACTGATATTGAAAAACCGATATTGAAAAACCGCTATTGAAAAACCGATATTGAAACCGATATTAGAACCGATATTCAAAAACCGATATTGAAAACCAAATATTGAAAAACTGATATTGAAAAACCGATATTGAAAAACCTATATCGAAAAACTGATATTGAAACCGATATTAGAACCGATATTGAAAAACCGATATTGAAAAACCGATATCGAAAAACTGATATTGAAAAATCGATATTGAAACCGATATTAGAACCGATATTGAAAAACCGATATTGTAAAGCAAATATTGAAAAACTGATATCGAAAAACTGATATTGAAAAACCGATATTGAATCCGATAATAGAACCGATATTCAAAAACCGATAATGAAAACCAAATATTGAAAAACTGATATTGAAAAACCGATATTGAAAAACCGATATTGAAAAATCTATATCGAAAAACTGATATTGAAAAATCGATATTGAAACCGATATTAGAACCGATATTGAAAAACCGATATTGAAAAACAAATATTGAAAAACTGATATCGAAAAACTGATATTGAAAAACCGATATTGAAAAACCGATATTGAATCCGATATTAGAACCGATATTCAAAAACCGATATTGTAGAACAAATATTGAAAAACTGATATTGAAAAACCGATATTGAAAAACCGATATTGAAAAACCGATATTGAAAAACCTATATCGAATAACTGATATTGCAAAACCGATATTGAATCCGATAATAGAACCGATATTCAAAAACCGATAATGAAAACCAAATATTGAAAAACTGATATTGAAAAACCGATATTGAAAAACCGATATTGAAAAACCTATATCGAAAAACTGATATTGAAAAATCGATATTGAAACCGATATTAGAACCGATATTGAAAAACCGATATTGAAAAACAAATATTGAAAAACTGATATCGAAAAACTGATATTGAAAAACCGATATTGAAAAACCGATATTGAATCCGATAATAGAACCGATATTCAAAAACCGATATTGAAAACCAAATATTGAAATACTGATATTGAAAAACCGATATTGAAAAACCGATATTGAAAAACCTATATCGAAAAACTGATATTGAAAAATCGATATTGAAACCGATATTAGAACCGATATTGAAAAACCGATATTGAAAAACAAATATTGAAAAACTGATATCGAAAAACTGATATTGAAAAACTGATATCGAAAAACTGATATTGAAAAACCGATATTGAAAAACCGATATTGAATCCGATATTAGAACCGATATTCAAAAACCGATATTGTAGAACAAATATTGAAAAACTGATATTGAAAAACCGATATTGAAAAACCGATATTAAATACCGATATTGAAAAACCTATATGGAAAAACTGATATTGCAAAACCGATATTGAATCCGATATTAGAACCGATATTGAAAAACCGATATTCAAAAACCGATATTGGAGAACAAATATTCAAAAACCGATATTGAAAAACGAATATTGAAAAACTGATATTGAAAAACCGATATTGAAAAACCGCTATTGAAAAACCGATATTGAAACCGATATTAGAACCGATATTCAAAAACTGATATTGAAAACCAAATATTGAAAAACTGATATTGAAAAACCGATATTGAAAAACCGATATTGAAAAACCTATATCGAAAAACTGATATTGAAAAACCGATATTGAAAAACCTATATCGAAAAACTGATATTGAAAAATCGATATTGAAACCGATATTAGAACCGATATTGAAAAACCGATATTGAAAAACAAATATTGAAAAACTGATATCGAAAAACTGATATTGAAAAACCGATATTGAAAAACCGATATTGAAAAACCGATATTGAAAAACCTATATCGAATAACTGATATTGCAAAACCGATATTGAATCCGATATTAGAACCGATATTGAAAAACCGATATTGAAATACCGATATTGAAAAACCTATATGGAAAAACTGATATTGCAAAACCGATATTGAATCCGATATTAGAACCGATATTGAAAAACCGATATTCAAAAACCGATATTGGAGAACAAATATTCAAAAACCGATATTGAAAAACGAATATTGAAAAACTGATATTGAAAAACCGATATTGAAAAACCGCTATTGAAAAACCGATATTGAAACCGATATTAGAACCGATATTCAAAAACCGATATTGAAAACCAAATATTGAAAAACTGATATTGAAAAACCGATATTGAAAAACCTATATCGAAAAACTGATATTGAAACCGATATTAGAACCGATATTGAAAAACCGATATTGAAAAACCGATATTGAAAAACCGATATTGAAAAACCTATATCGAAAAACTGATATTGAAAAATCGATATTGAAACCGATATTAGAACCGATATTGAAAAACCGATATTGTAAAGCAAATATTGAAAAACTGATATCGAAAAACTGATATTGAAAAACCGATATTGAAAAACCGATATTGAATCCGATAATAGAACCGATATTCAAAAACCGATAATGAAAACCAAATATTGAAAAACTGATATTGAAAAACCGATATTGAAAAACCGATATTGAAAAACCGATATTGAAAAACAAATATTGAAAAACTGATATCGAAAAACTGATATTGAAAAACCGATATTGAATCCGATAATAGAACCGATATTCAAAAACCGATATTGAAAACCAAATATTGAAATACTGATATTGAAAAACCGATATTGAAAAACCTATATCGAAAAACTGATATTGAAAAATCGATATTGAAACCGATATTAGAACCGATATTGAAAAACCGATATTGAAAAACAAATATTGAAAAACTGATATCGAAAAACTGATATTGAAAAGTGATATCGAAAAACTGATATTGAAAAACCGATATTGAAAAACCGATATTGAAAAACCGATATTAAATCCGATATTAGAACCGATATTCAAAAACCGATATTGGAGAACGAATATTGAAAAACTGATATTGAAAAACCGATATTGAAAAACCGATATTGAAAAACCGATATTGAAAAACAAATATTGAAAAACTGATATCGAAAAACTGATATTGAGAAACTGATATTGCAAAACCGATATTGAAAAACCGATATTGAAAAACCGATATTGAAAAACCTATATGGAAAAACTGATATTGCAAAACCGATATTGAAAAACCGATATTGAATCCGATAATAGAACCGATATTCAAAAACCGATAATGAAAACCAAATATTGAAAAACTGATATTGAAAAACCGATATTGAAAAACCGATATTGAAAAACCTATATCGAAAAACTGATATTGAAAAATCGATATTGAAACCGATATTAGAACCGATATTGAAAAACCGATATTGAAAAACAAATATTGAAAAACTGATATCGAAAAACTGATATTGAAAAACCGATATTGAATCCGATAATAGAACCGATATTCAAAAACCGATATTGAAAACCAAATATTGAAATACTGATATTGAAAAACCGATATTGAAAAACCTATATCGAAAAACTGATATTGAAAAATCGATATTGAAACCGATATTAGAACCGATATTGAAAAACCGATATTGAAAAACAAATATTGAAAAACTGATATCGAAAAACTGATATTGAAAAGTGATATCGAAAAACTGATATTGAAAAACCGATATTGAAAAACCGATATTGAAAAACCGATATTAAATCCGATATTAGAACCGATATTCAAAAACCGATATTGGAGAACGAATATTGAAAAACTGATATTGAAAAACCGATATTGAAAAACCGATATTGAAAAACCGATATTGAAAAACAAATATTGAAAAACTGATATCGAAAAACTGATATTGAGAAACTGATATTGCAAAACCGATATTGAAAAACCGATATTGAAAAACCGATATTGAAAAACCTATATGGAAAAACTGATATTGCAAAACCGATATTGAAAAACCGATATTGAATCCGATAATAGAACCGATATTCAAAAACCGATAATGAAAACCAAATATTGAAAAACTGATATTGAAAAACCGATATTGAAAAACCGATATTGAAAAACCTATATCGAAAAACTGATATTGAAAAATCGATATTGAAACCGATATTAGAACCGATATTGAAAAACCGATATTGAAAAACAAATATTGAAAAACTGATATCGAAAAACTGATATTGAAAAACCGATATTGAATCCGATAATAGAACCGATATTCAAAAACCGATATTGAAAACCAAATATTGAAATACTGATATTGAAAAACCGATATTGAAAAACCTATATCGAAAAACTGATATTGAAAAATCGATATTGAAACCGATATTAGAACCGATATTGAAAAACCGATATTGAAAAACAAATATTGAAAAACTGATATCGAAAAACTGATATTGAAAAGTGATATCGAAAAACTGATATTGAAAAACCGATATTGAAAAACCGATATTGAAAAACCGATATTAAATCCGATATTAGAACCGATATTCAAAAACCGATATTGGAGAACGAATATTGAAAAACTGATATTGAAAAACCGATATTGAAAAACCGATATTGAAAAACCGATATTGAAAAACAAATATTGAAAAACTGATATCGAAAAACTGATATTGAGAAACTGATATTGCAAAACCGATATTGAAAAACCGATATTGAAAAACCGATATTGAAAAACCTATATGGAAAAACTGATATTGCAAAACCGATATTGAAAAACCGATATTGAATCCGATAATAGAACCGATATTCAAAAACCGATAATGAAAACCAAATATTGAAAAACTGATATTGAAAAACCGATATTGAAAAACCGATATTGAAAAACCTATATCGAAAAACTGATATTGAAAAATCGATATTGAAACCGATATTAGAACCGATATTGAAAAACCGATATTGAAAAACAAATATTGAAAAACTGATATTGAATCCGATATTAGAACCGATATTCAAAAACCGATATTGTAGAACAAATATTGAAAAACTGATATTGAAAAACCGATATTGAAAAACCGATATTAAATACCGATATTGAAAAACCTATATGGAAAAACTGATATTGCAAAACCGATATTGAATCCGATATTAGAACCGATATTGAAAAACCGATATTCAAAAACCGATATTGGAGAACAAATATTCAAAAACCGATATTGAAAAACGAATATTGAAAAACTGATATTGAAAAACCGATATTGAAAAACCGCTATTGAAAAACCGATATTGAAACCGATATTAGAACCGATATTCAAAAACTGATATTGAAAACCAAATATTGAAAAACTGATATTGAAAAACCGATATTGAAAAACCGATATTGAAAAACCTATATCGAAAAACTGATATTGAAAAACCGATATTGAAAAACCTATATCGAAAAACTGATATTGAAAAATCGATATTGAAACCGATATTAGAACCGATATTGAAAAACCGATATTGAAAAACAAATATTGAAAAACTGATATCGAAAAACTGATATTGAAAAACCGATATTGAAAAACCGATATTGAATCCGATACTATTATCGATTCGTATGAACGTTTGAATGATTCGTAGAATTCGGTTCTATGAACCGATATTCAAAAACCGATATTGAAAACCAAATATTGAAATACTGATATTGAAAAACCGATATTGAAAAACCGATATTGAAAAACCTATATCGAAAAACTGATATTGAAAAATCGATATTGAAACCGATATTAGAACCGATATTGAAAAACCGATATTGAAAAACAAATATTGAAAAACTGATATCGAAAAACTGATATTGAAAAACTGATATCGAAAAACTGATATTGAAAAACCGATATTGAAAAACCGATATTGAATCCGATATTAGAACCGATATTCAAAAACCGATATTGTAGAACAAATATTGAAAAACTGATATTGAAAAACTGATATTGAAAAACCGATATTGAAAAACCGATATTGAAAAACCGATATTGAAAAACCTATATCGAATAACTGATATTGCAAAACCGATATTGAATCCGATATTAGAACCGATATTGAAAAACCGATATTGAAATACCGATATTGAAAAACCTATATGGAAAAACTGATATTGCAAAACCGATATTGAATCCGATATTAGAACCGATATTGAAAAACCGATATTCAAAAACCGATATTGGAGAACAAATATTCAAAAACCGATATTGAAAAACGAATATTGAAAAACTGATATTGAAAAACCGATATTGAAAAACCGCTATTGAAAAACCGATATTGAAACCGATATTAGAACCGATATTCAAAAACCGATATTGAAAACCAAATATTGAAAAACTGATATTGAAAAACCGATATTGAAAAACCTATATCGAAAAACTGATATTGAAACCGATATTAGAACCGATATTGAAAAACCGATATTGAAAAACCGATATTGAAAAACCGATATTGAAAAACCTATATCGAAAAACTGATATTGAAAAATCGATATTGAAACCGATATTAGAACCGATATTGAAAAACCGATATTGTAAAGCAAATATTGAAAAACTGATATCGAAAAACTGATATTGAAAAACCGATATTGAAAAACCGATATTGAATCCGATAATAGAACCGATATTCAAAAACCGATAATGAAAACCAAATATTGAAAAACTGATATTGAAAAACCGATATTGAAAAACCGATATTGAAAAACCGATATTGAAAAACAAATATTGAAAAACTGATATCGAAAAACTGATATTGAAAAACCGATATTGAATCCGATAATAGAACCGATATTCAAAAACCGATATTGAAAACCAAATATTGAAATACTGATATTGAAAAACCGATATTGAAAAACCTATATCGAAAAACTGATATTGAAAAATCGATATTGAAACCGATATTAGAACCGATATTGAAAAACCGATATTGAAAAACAAATATTGAAAAACTGATATCGAAAAACTGATATTGAAAAGTGATATCGAAAAACTGATATTGAAAAACCGATATTGAAAAACCGATATTGAAAAACCGATATTAAATCCGATATTAGAACCGATATTCAAAAACCGATATTGGAGAACGAATATTGAAAAACTGATATTGAAAAACCGATATTGAAAAACCGATATTGAAAAACCGATATTGAAAAACAAATATTGAAAAACTGATATCGAAAAACTGATATTGAGAAACTGATATTGCAAAACCGATATTGAAAAACCGATATTGAAAAACCGATATTGAAAAACCTATATGGAAAAACTGATATTGCAAAACCGATATTGAAAAACCGATATTGAATCCGATAATAGAACCGATATTCAAAAACCGATAATGAAAACCAAATATTGAAAAACTGATATTGAAAAACCGATATTGAAAAACCGATATTGAAAAACCTATATCGAAAAACTGATATTGAAAAATCGATATTGAAACCGATATTAGAACCGATATTGAAAAACCGATATTGAAAAACAAATATTGAAAAACTGATATCGAAAAACTGATATTGAAAAACCGATATTGAAAAACCGATATTGAATCCGATATTAGAACCGATATTCAAAAACCGATATTGTAGAACAAATATTGAAAAACTGATATTGAAAAACCGATATTGAAAAACCGATATTGAAAAACCGATATTGAAAAACCTATATCGAATAACTGATATTGCAAAACCGATATTGAATCCGATAATAGAACCGATATTCAAAAACCGATAATGAAAACCAAATATAGAAAAACTGATATTGAAAAACCGATATTGAAAAACCGATATTGAAAAACCTATATCGAAAAACTGATATTGAAAAATCGATATTGAAACCGATATTAGAACCGATATTGAAAAACCGATATTGAATAACAAATATTGAAAAACTGATATCGAAAAACTGATATTGAAAAACCGATATTGAAAAACCGATATTGAATCCGATAATAGAACCGATATTCAAAAACCGATATTGAAAACCAAATATTGAAATACTGATATTGAAAAACCGATATTGAAAAACCGATATTGAAAAACCTATATCGAAAAATTGATATTGAAAAATCGATATTGAAACCGATATTAGAACCGATATTGAAAAACCGATATTGAAAAACAAATATTGAAAAACTGATATCGAAAAACTGATATTGAAAAACTGATATCGAAAAACTGATATTGAAAAACCGATATTGAAAAACCGATATTGAATCCGATATTAGAACCGATATTCAAAAACCGATATTGTAGAACAAATATTAAAAAACTGATATTGAAAAACCGATATTGAAAAACCGATATTGAAAAACCGATATTGAAAAACCTATATCGAATAACTGATATTGCAAAACCGATATTGAATCCGATATTAGAACCGATATTGAAAAACCGATATTAAATACCGATATTGAAAAACCTATATGGAAAAACTGATATTGCAAAACCGATATTGAATCCGATATTAGAACCGATATTGAAAAACCGATATTCAAAAACCGATATTGGAGAACAAATATTCAAAAACCGATATTGAAAAACGAATATTGAAAAACTGATATTGAAAAACCGATATTGAAAAACCGCTATTGAAAAACCGATATTGAAACCGATATTAGAACCGATATTCAAAAACTGATATTGAAAACCAAATATTGAAAAACTGATATTGAAAAACCGATATTGAAAAACCGATATTGAAAAACCTATATCGAAAAACTGATATTGAAACCGATATTAGAACCGATATTGAAAAACCGATATTGAAAAACCGATATTGAAAAACCGATATTGAAAAACCTATATCGAAAAACTGATATTGAAAAATCGATATTGAAACCGATATTAGAACCGATATTGAAAAACCGATATTGTAAAGCAAATATTGAAAAACTGATATCGAAAAACTGATATTGAAAAACCGATATTGAAAAACCGATATTGAATCCGATAATAGAACCGATATTCAAAAACCGATAATGAAAACCAAATATTGAAAAACTGATATTGAAAAACCGATATTGAAAAACCGATATTGAAAAACCTATATCGAAAAACTGATATTGAAAAATCGATATTGAAACCGATATTAGAACCGATATTGAAAAACCGATATTGAAAAACAAATATTGAAAAACTGATATCGAAAAACTGATATTGAAAAACCGATATTGAAAAACCGATATTGAATCCGATATTAGAACCGATATTGAAAAACCGATATTGAAAAACCGATATTGAAAAACCTATATCGAATAACTGATATTGCAAAACCGATATTGAATCCGATAATAGAACCGATATTCAAAAACCGATAATGAAAACCAAATATTGAAAAACTGATATTGAAAAACCGATATTGAAAAACCGATATTGAAAAACCTATATCGAAAAACTGATATTGAAAAATCGATATTGAAACCGATATTAGAACCGATATTGAAAAACCGATATTGAAAAACTGATATTGAAATACTGATATTGAAAAACCGATATTGAAAAACCGATATTGAAAAACCTATATCGAAAAACTGATATTGAAAAATCGATATTGAAACCGATATTAGAACCGATATTGAAAAACCGATATTGAAAAACAAATATTGAAAAACTGATATCGAAAAACTGATATTGAAAAACTGATATCGAAAAACTGATATTGAAAAACCGATATTGAAAAACCGATATTGAATCCGATATTAGAACCGATATTCAAAAACCGATATTGTAGAACAAATATTGAAAAACTGATATTGAAAAACCGATATTGAAAAACCGATATTGAAAAACCGATATTGAAAAACCGATATTAAATCCGATATTAGAACCGATAT
Source organism: Andrena cerasifolii (assembly GCF_050908995.1). Taxonomy (NCBI): domain Eukaryota; kingdom Metazoa; phylum Arthropoda; class Insecta; order Hymenoptera; family Andrenidae; genus Andrena; species Andrena cerasifolii. The sequence goes on along the minus strand of NW_027487567.1, from coordinate 4,397 downwards.
TCAAAAACCGATATTGGAGAACGAATATTGAAAAACTGATATTGAAAAACCGATATTGAAAAACCGATATTGAAAAACCGATATTGAAAAACAAATATTGAAAAATTGATATCGAAAAACTGATATTGAGAAACTGATATTGCCAAACCGATATTGAAAAACCGATATTGAAAAACCGATATTGAAAAACCTATATCGAATAACTGATATTGCAAAAGCGATATTGAAAAAACGATATTGAATCCGATATTAGAACCGATATTGAAAACCAAATATTGAAAAACCGATATTGAAAAATCGATATTGAAACCGATATTAGAACCGATATTCAAAAACCGATATTGAAAAACTGATATTGAAAAACCGATATTGAAAAACCGATATTGAAAAACCTATATCGAAAAACTGATATTGAACAATCGATATTGAAACCGATATTAGAACCGATATTGAAAAACCGATATTGAAAAACAAATATTGAAAAACTGATATCGAAAAACTGATATTGAAAAACCGATATTGAAAAACCGATATTGAATCCGATATTAGAACCGATATTCAAAAACCGATATTGGAGAACAAATATTGAAAAACTGATATTGAAAAACCGATATTGAAAAACCGATATTGAAAAACCGATATTGAAAAACCTATATCGAATAACTGATATTGAAAAATCGATATTGAAACCGATATTAGAACCGATATTGAAAAACCGATATTGAAAAACAAATATTGAAAAACTGATATCGAAAAACTGATATTGAAAAACCGATATTGAATCCGATATTAGAACCGATATTCAAAAACCGATATTGTAGAACAAATATTGAAAAACTGATATTGAAAAACCGATATTGAAAAACCGATATTGAAAAACCGATATTGAAAAACCGATATTGAAAAACCTATATCGAATAACTGATATTGCAAAACCGATATTGAATCCGATAATAGAACCGATATTCAAAAACCGATAATGAAAACCAAATATTCAAAAACTGATATTGAAAAACCGATATTGAAAAACCGATATTGATAAACCTATATCGAAAAACTGATATTGAAAAATCGATATTGAAACCGATATTAGAACCGATATTGAAAAACCGATATTCAAAAACCGATATTGGAGAACAAATATTCAAAAACCGATATTGAAAAACGAATATTGAAAAACTGATATTGAAAAACCGATATTGAAAAACCGCTATTGAAAAACCGATATTGAAACCGATATTAGAACCGATATTCAAAAACCGATATTGAAAACCAAATATTGAAAAACTGATATTGAAAAACCGATATTGAAAAACCTATATCGAAAAACTGATATTGAAACCGATATTAGAACCGATATTGAAAAACCGAAATTGAAAAACCGATATTGAAAAACCTATATCGAAAAACTGATATTGAAAAATCGATATTGAAACCGATATTAGAACCGATATTGAAAAACCGATATTGTAAAGCAAATATTGAAAAACTGATATCGAAAAACTGATATTGAAAAACCGATATTGAAAAACCGATATTGAATCCGATAATAGAACCGATATTCAAAAACCGATAATGAAAACCAAATATTGAAAAACTGATATTGAAAAACCGATATTGAAAAACCGATATTGAAAAACCTATATCGAAAAACTGATATTGAAAAATCGATATTGAAACCGATATTAGAACCGATATTGAAAAACCGATATTGAAAAACAAATATTGAAAAACTGATATCGAAAAACTGATATTGAAAAACCGATATTGAAAAACCGATATTGAATCCGATATTAGAACCGATATTCAAAAACCGATATTGTAGAACAAATATTGAAAAACTGATATTGAAAAACCGATATTGAAAAACCGATATTGAAAAACCTATATCGAATAACTGATATTGCAAAACCGATATTGAATCCGATAATAGAACCGATATTCAAAAACCGATAATGAAAACCAAATATTGAAAAACTGATATTGAAAAACCGATATTGAAAAACCGATATAAAAACCTATATCGAAAAACTGATATTGAAAAATCGATATTGAAACCGATATTAGAACCGATATTGAAAAACCGATATTGAAAAACAAATATTGAAAAACTGATATTGAAAAACCGATATTGAAAAACCGATATTAAATCCGATATTAGAACCGATATTCAAAAACCGATATTGGAGAACGAATATTGAAAAACTGATATTGAAAAACCGATATTGAAAAATCGATATTGAAACCGATATTAGAACCGATATTCAAAAACCGATATTGAAAAACTGATATTAAAAAACCGATATTGAAAAACCGATATTGAAAAACCTATATCGAAAAACCGATATTGAAAAACCGATATTGAATCCGATATTAGAACCGATATTCAAAAACCGATATTGTAGAACAAATATTGAAAAACTGATATTGAAAAACCGATATTGAAAAACCGATATTAAATCCGATATTAGAACCGATATTCAAAAACCGATATTGGAGAACGAATATTGAAAAACTGATATTGAAAAACCGATATTGAAAAACCGATATTGAAAAACAAATATTGAAAAACTGATATCGAAAAACTGATATTGAGAAACTGATATTGCAAAACCGATATTGAAAAACCGATATTGAAAAACCGATATTGAAAAACCTATATCGAATAACTGATATTGCAAAACCGATATTGAAAAAACGATATTGAATCCGATATTAGAACCGATATTGAAAATCAAATATTGAAAAACCGATATTGAAAAATCGATATTGAAACCGATATTAGAACCGATATTCAAAAACCGATATTGAAAAACTGATATTAAAAAACCGATATTGAAAAACCGATATTGAAAAACCTATATCGAAAAACTGATATTGAACAATCGATATTGAAACCGATATTAGAACCGATATTGAAAAACCGATATTGAAAAACAAATATTGAAAAACTGATATCGAAAAACTGATATTGAAAAACCGATATTGAAAAACCGATATTGAATCCGATAATAGAACCGATATTCAAAAACCGATATTGAAAACCAAATATTGAAATACTGATATTGAAAAACCGATATTGAAAAACCGATATTGAAAAACCTATATCGAAAAACTGATATTGAAAAATCGATATTGAAACCGATATTAGAACCGATATTGAAAAACCGATATTGAAAAACAAATATTGAAAAACTGATATTGAAAAACCGATATTGAAAAACCGATATTAAATCCGATATTAGAACCGATATTCAAAAACCGATATTGGAGAACGAATATTGAAAAACTGATATTGAAAAACCGATATTGAAAAACCGATATTGAAAAACCGATATTGAAAAACAAATATTGAAAAACTGATATCGAAAAACTGATATTGAGAAACTGATATTGCAAAACCGATATTGAAAAACCGATATTGAAAAACCGATATTGAAAAACCTATATCGAATAACTGATATTGCAAAACCGATATTGAAAAAACGATATTGAATCCGATATTAGAACCGATATTGAAAATCAAATATTGAAAAACCGATATTGAAAAATCGATATTGAAACCGATATTAGAACCGATATTCAAAAACCGATATTGAAAAACTGATATTAAAAAACCGATATTGAAAAACCGATATTGAAAAACCTATATCGAAAAACTGATATTGAACAATCGATATTGAAACCGATATTAGAACCGATATTGAAAAACCGATATTGAAAAACAAATATTGAAAAACTGATATCGAAAAACTGATATTGAAAAACCGATATTGAAAAACCGATATTGAATCCGATATTAGAACCGATATTCAAAAACCGATATTGGAGAACAAATATTGAAAAACTGATATTGAAAAACCGATATTGAAAAACCGATATTGAAAAACCGATATTCAAAAACCGATATTGGAGAACGAATATTGAAAAACTGATATTGAAAAACCGATATTGAAAAACCGATATTGAAAAACCGATATTGAAAAACAAATATTGAAAAACTGATATCGAAAAACTGATATTGAGAAACTGATATTGCAAAACCGATATTGAAAAACCGATATTGAAAAACCTATATCGAATAACTGATATTGCAAAACCGATATTGAAAAAACGATATTGAATCCGATATTAGAACCGATATTGAAAATCAAATATTGAAAAACCGATATTGAAAAATCGATATTGAAACCGATATTAGAACCGATATTCAAAAACCGATATTGAAAAACTGATATTAAAAAACCGATATTGAAAAACCGATATTGAAAAACCTATATCGAAAAACTGATATTGAACAATCGATATTGAAACCGATATTAGAACCGATATTGAAAAACCGATATTGAAAAACAAATATTGAAAAACTGATATCGAAAAACTGATATTGAAAAACC
>NW_027487566.1:12500-14489 GCF_050908995.1 Andrena cerasifolii | reverse complement strand
GTTCGTTGGTTCGTTGGTTCGTTGGTGCGTTGGTTCGTTGGTTCGTTTGTTTCTTCGTTTCTTTCTTTCTTTGTTCGTTTGTTCGTTTGTTCGTTGGTTCGTTGGTTCGTTGGTGCGTTGGTTCGTTGGTTCGTTGGTTCGTTGGTTCGTTGGTATTCGTTTGTTTCTTTGTTCGTTTGTTTGTTGGTTTGTTGGTTTGTTCGTTTGTTCGTTTGTTCGTTTGTTCGTTTGTTCGTTTGTTCGTTTGTTCGTTTGTTCGTTTGTTCGTTTGTTCGTTTGTTCGTTTGTTCGTTTGTTCGTTTGTTCGTTTGTTCGTTGGTTCGTTGGTTCGTTGGTTCGTTGGTTTGTTTGTTTCTTTGTTTCTTTGTTTCTTTTTCTTTGTTCGTTTGTTCGTTTGTTCGATTGTTCGTTTGTTCGCTGGTTCGTTGGTTCGTTGGTTCGTTGGTTCGTTGGTTCGTTGGTTCGTTGGTTCGTTGGTTCGTTGGTTCGTTGGTTCGTTGGTTCGTTGGTTCGTTGGTTCGTTGGTTCGTTGGTTCGTTGGTTCGTTGGTTCGTTGGTTCGTTGGTTCGTTGGTTCGTTGGTTCGTTGGTTCGTTGGTTCGTTGGTTCGTTGGTTCGTTGGTTCGTTGGTTCGATTGGTCGTTGGTTCGTTGGTTCGTTGGTTCGTTGGTTCGTTGGTTCGTTGGTTCGTTGGTTCGTTGGTTCGTTGGTTCGTTGGTTCGTTGGTTCGATGGTTCGTTGGTTCGTTGGTTCGTTGGTTCGTTGGTTCGTTGGTTCGTTGGTTCGTTGGTTCGTTGGTGCGTTGGTTCGTTGGTTCGTTTGTTTCTTTGTTTCTTTCTTTCTTTGTTCGTTTGTTCGTTTGTTCGTTTGTTCGTTTGTTCGTTTGTTCGTTTGTTCGTTGGTTCGTTGGTTCGTTGGTTCGTTGGTTCGTTGGTTCGTTGGTTTGTTTGTTTCTTTGTTTCTTTCTTTCTTTGTTCGTTTGTTCGTTTGTTCGATTGTTCGTTTGTTCGCTGGTTCGTTGGTTCGTTGGTTCGTTGGTTCGCTGGTTCGTTGGTTCGTTGGTTCGTTTGTTCGTTTGTTCGTTTGTTCGTTGGTTCGTTGGTTCGTTGGTTCGTTGGTTCGTTGGTTCGTTGGTTCGTTGGTTCGTTGGTTCGTTGGTTCGTTGGTTCGTTGGTTCGTTGGTTCGTTGGTTCGTTGGTTCGTTGGTTCGTCGGTTCGTTGGTTCGTTGGTTCGTTGGTTCGTTGGTTCGTTGGTTCGTTGGTTCGTTGGTTCGTTGGTTCGTTGGTTCGTTGGTTCGTTGGTTCGTTTGTTCGTTTGTTGGTTGGTTCGTTGGTTCGTTGGTTCGTTGGTTCGTTGGTGCGTTGGTGCGTTGGTTCGTTGGTTCGTTGGTATTCGTTTGTTTCTTTGTTTCTTTCTTTCTTTGTTCGTTTGTTCGTTGGTTCGTTGGTTCGTTGGTTCGTTGATTCGTTTGTTTCTTTGTTTCTTTGTTTCTTTCTTTCTTTGTTCGTTTGTTCGTTTGTTCGTTGGTTCGTTGGTTCGTTGGTTCGTTGGTTCGTTGGTTCGTTGGTATTCGTTTGTTTCTTTGTTCGTTTGTTTGTTGGTTTGTTGGTTTGTTCGTTTGTTCGTTTGTTCGTTTGTTCGTTTGTTCGTTTGTTCGTTTGTTCGTTTGTTCGTTTGTTCGTTGGTTCGTTGGTTCGATGGTTCGTTGGTTTGTTTGTTTCTTTGTTTCTTTCTTTCTTTGTTCGTTTGTTCGTTTGTTCGATTGTTCGTTTGTTCGCTGGTTCGTTGGTTCGTTGGTTCGTTGGTTCGCTTGTTCGTTGGTTCGTTGGTTCGCTGGTTCGTTAGTTCGTTGGTTCGTTTGTTCGTTTGTTCGTTTGTTCGTTGGTTCGTTGGTTCGTTGGTTCGTTGGTTCGTTGGTTCGTTGGTTCGTTGGTTCGTTGGTTCGTTGGTTCGTTGGTTCGTTGGTTCGTTGGTATTCGTTTGTTTCTT